>NW_027781245.1:0-3531 GCF_054177405.1 Leptonychotes weddellii | reverse complement strand
GTGGTCCATATATACAATGGAATATTACTCAGCCATCAGAAAGGATGAATACCCAACTTTTACATCAACATGGATGGGACTGGAGGAGATTATGCTAAGTGAAATAAGTCAAGCAGAGAAAGTCAATTATCATATGGTTTCACTTATTTGTGGAACATAAGGAATAGCATGGAGGACATTGGGAGAAGGAAGGGAAAAAGGAAGGGGAAGAATCAGAGGGGGAGACGATCCATGAGAGACTATGGACTCTGAGAAACACATGAGGGTTTTTGGCGGGGGATGGGTTAGCTCGGTGATGGGTATTAAGGAGGGCACGTACTGCATGGAACACTGGGTGTTATACGAAAACAATGAATCATGGATCACTACATCAAAAACTAATGATGTATTGTATGGTGACTAAATAAAATAAATTTTTTAAAAAAATAAAAGTTCATGAAATGGTATAACTGGTTTTTCAGAAAAGCTCCTGTTTCTTGTGAAAAATTGGATTATCCAAGCACCAGCTTACAGATGATCTGCCTGGGTATAAAAAAGTCATTGGGAAATTCAGGCTTAGGCCAATGGCACTAATATATGGAACAGCTCTACCTGTTGGAACTAGATATGAACCAAATTAAGAGACCATATTCTGGTCAGAAACATCACATCTGTACAACCTGCACATCATAGTCTCTGCTGATTACACATCCATATAGAGCTATTGCAAGCAATGCATCAGAGGTTCTGAATCTTGAGGGTCTGCTGTTGCTGCATGCAGCATCCTTGAATGTGCCTTTGTGATCCATGAGAATCTGTTATACCTAACCCAGGATGCATCAGTGTAGGTACTCTACCTGTACTGGATTGAAGATGCTGTTCCAGTTTACTTCATTAGTATTTACAGAACATTCCAATGAAATGTAAACCAAGGTTTTAATAACCTGTTTTAAAATGGTAACTATTTTTTCTAGACACCTGACTGTAATGACAGTTTCTAACTTTCTCTTCAATATTCCTTTCTTATATACTCCTTAAGCCAGCTTAAATTTACTTTAATAAGAAAAACCATCCCAAAGAGAAAACACCCAGGGATTAACTAACTGTAAGATATAGTAGTAATAATAGCTATAGCAAAATCATTTATAGTTAATGAGCATTCAGAATGAGCTGGATATTTGTGCAAAATGCTTCATATACAATTTTTTATTTATTCTTATAAAAACCAGTTACAAAGGATAATAAAGAATGTGGCCTTTGGAACTAGATTGCTTGGTTCTGAGTTCTGTTCCTGTATTTTACCAACTCTGTCATTTCAGGCATTTATCTATTATTTTTCCATGCATTATTTTCCTTCTCTGGAAAATGGGTATAAATGATAGCACCTAACTCAGAGAATGTGAGAATTTAATGAATCACTATGTGTAAAGTGATCAGAAGGGTGTCTAGCATATTATTACTTAGAGGAGGAAACTGAAGTTAAGTGTAAGTAATGTGCTATGGCAGATTGTGCTTTCCAAAAACGGCCTCAACAATATCTCCCACTCTCTGCCCTTCTGACAATGTCTCATGGACACTCTTTCCATAAGGAATTCAGGTCCATGTTCCCTATCTCCTGAATTTGGGTGTGCTTGTGACTACAGAGAATCTATATGACTTCCTAGGCTAGGTCATAAAAGGTTAGAGAGCTGTTCCTTTTGGAATGTTTATGTTTAGAAACTAGCCACCTTGCCAGGAGGAAGGCTAAGCAGCCATGGAGAGGCCCAAGTGGAGAACTGAGGCCCTTGGCCCAGGCGCTGGCTGAGCTCTCAGCTGACAATCAGCACCGTCTTGCCAGCCAGGTGAGTGAGCTACCTGGAATGTAGATTATCCAGGCCCCTGTATTGCCACCTCATGTGACGCTGCATGAAGTAGAGATGAACTGTCTTTGCTGAACTTTGTCAAAATTTCACATTTATAAGCAAAATAAATGATAGTTGTTATTTTAAGGCATTAAATTTTGCGGATGTTTTCTTATGAATCACTGAGTAACTGTAAGACTTGCTTAAGGTCATATGGTAGGAGAGCCAAACTTAAGACCCAAATCCTTTCTAATCTGTAATCTGAGTTCTCATCATAGAGTATACTGGTTACTCATTATATCTGGAACATACCTATTCTGTAATCCAGAGCAGTGAAGGAGTGAACCACAACTTTTAAAGGACAACCGGTGATGGCGTTTGGATTATAAATAAATGTAATAAAAAGTACTCTTCTGTAGGATTTAATTGACAGATACAGTTCTAACTAATGGTTTTACGTCTTCTTAGACACTTATCTTTTTCCTAAGAAGCAAAACAAGTATATCTTTATTCAGGCCATTAGAAATAAAAATGTATTTCACAACTTTTATTTCATAAAAAATGTTTTTGTGACAACCTCATTTTATGGGAAAAAATAAGCAAGACCTTTTATCTTTCAACCTAGAATTAAAGAATAGATGCATCATAAAATGGCTTGCATGCATGCATGATTTGAACATTGTGAGCAAACTCACTCATCACTGCTCTAAGTCTCAAGTACTCTGACACGTCAGTAAAGTTTGACAACCATATCTTCTGCTGGCTTAGCAACAAACATATAATCCATTCTTCAATCTGACAATTGTGAATGTTCCGCTGTCATGTATTTGTGGCATTTCTGTAGTTGAACAGTGCAGAAAACTATGTAAAAAATTACTGAATTATACACTATAAAATTTTTACTAACAAGAAAAGCATATATTTTCTTTTATGGAGTTACCAAGCATATTGATAATTGATATAATAATCACAATTTATTGTCCACAATAAACTGATATTTTACAAACATTATTTAAGTCTTACAAAAATCCAATGATGTAGGTATTAACATTTTCATTTTACGAATAAGGAGATGAAGGCTTTAACAGTTGCTCAAGGTTATATGAGCAAGCCAGGATTTCAAACAAAGTCTCTGATTCTTTCGCCTAAATTTTGTTTGGGACAATACCTTGTCATTATGTGAATATACGTGTATATACACAAACATGCACACACACACACACATATGTATATATAAATATGTTAGATATATGAAGATATTCCTGGCAATACTTACACATATTTTCTCTTCCTAAGTAACCTACCATTGCAATTATCATCTGCATTCCACATTTTGACACCTGTTATTTATTTCATTTAAGAACTGCATTGTAAATTACTTAAAAGTAAGGTTTTTATATATGCTATTGTACCGGGACAATATTGCAGACATAGCAGAAGCTCAAATATCAGCTATATGTGCTAACTTTATACATAATTAATATACTTACTAGTCAAAATTATTTGAGATATTATAATTTTTACAAAAAGCATGTATTTAGTATCAGTATAGTTACTGAATTACCACTAATGTTAATGAAGTACATACCTTGCAATGCAATTTCCCTTGTAAATGTTTGAAAATTCATTGTCTTTAGAAAATTGAAGTCTCTGGGTATTACTGAAATATGGTTTGAAAGTACTCTGACTCACACACACATACATAAACACA
>NW_027781244.1:0-290 GCF_054177405.1 Leptonychotes weddellii | reverse complement strand
CTGTCCTGTTAACCTAATCAGGACCTTATGCAGAGCTGGATGTGTAGCCTTGAAGTTAAAACCAGAGGGAGGAAGTGATGCTGAGCATTCATCGTTGATCAGCTTGTTTGGCACCTGTCTTTTCTCTTTGTCATTGTATTAGTTCTTCCACCAGCTTTTTAACTTCTAAAAAGTTCTTTCCGTTCTCTGAGTGTTCTTTCTTAGGTTCTTTTTAATGCTTACTCTATTTTCTCTCTCAAGAATATTCTAGTGTTTTTTGTTTTTTTTTGTTTTTGTTTTGTTTTGTTTAT
>NW_027781243.1:0-290 GCF_054177405.1 Leptonychotes weddellii | reverse complement strand
AAATGGGGGGGAGAGAATATGATCAGGCAAGGGACTAGAACAAAGCCATACACTAGAGATTTAGGGTATATTTTGGTCTCTTAGAAGAAACTGTATTCCAAAATTTTAAAGAGAGTCAATTTATATATATATATATATATACCAAAAATAAGGTTAACTACTATGAAGGGATAGAATATTACTCTAAAAATGAAAAATAAAAAGGATTTTTTTTTTAAAAGGGATCGATAAGATGTTGGTTGAAAAAGGGAAAAAGAAAAATTCAAAAAAAGAAAAGTTAATTTTTTTTT
>NW_027781242.1:0-290 GCF_054177405.1 Leptonychotes weddellii | reverse complement strand
GAGGTGGTCTCGGGAGCCGGAAATGACCTTGTGCTTTAGGAATCCGCCGCATACCTGCAGCCCAACGTCCTCTGTGCCTGCTCTAAGCCGCTGAGAAGCACATCCTCGCCCCCTCACACCTGCGGCTGAGCAAATGCCACGTTCTCTCCGAAGATACGATCTGGGATATTCTGGGATCACATTCGGGTACCAAATTAGGTGTCTCAATTGAAGGTTGAATATACTACAAGTCTAAATCTATCCAGGAGGATAGAAAGACCTCGGTGGGATCGCTTTTTGTGTATATAATT
>NW_027781241.1:0-290 GCF_054177405.1 Leptonychotes weddellii | reverse complement strand
CAACTGTGCATGAGAATTTTATTTCCTTTTGCTTATCTGATGGGTATGATATGGTACCACATGGTACCACATTATATTTCTTTTTTTTTTTAAAGATTTTTTATTTATTTATTTGACAGAGAGAGACACAGCAAGAGAGGGAACACAAGCAGGGGGAGTGAGAGAGGGAGAAGCAGGCTTCCCGCTGAGCAGGGAGCCCGATGCGGGGCTCGATCCCAGGACCCTGGGATCCTGACCTGAGCCGAAGGCAGACGCTTAATGACTGAGCCACCCAGGCGCCCCCACATTAT
>NW_027781240.1:0-290 GCF_054177405.1 Leptonychotes weddellii | reverse complement strand
GTCATACATAGCTTAACAAAAAAAGGAGAGAAAAATGAAAAGTAATGGAATCAGGCATGACAAAATTAAGTAAAAATTATGAGTGTTTTGAGAGCTTTTAATTGAGTTGAAATATTATTTTAGCTTTACTTTAATTACTATATAAGTACTTGTAGGTAGGATTGTCAATCCCAGAGTAAAAACAATGAAAAGAGGGGGGAAGGGGAAAGATGGCGGAGGAGTAGGGGACCTTATTTCAACTGGTCCCCGGAATTGAGCTGGATACCTACCAGACCACTCTGAGCACCCGC
>NW_027781239.1:0-290 GCF_054177405.1 Leptonychotes weddellii | reverse complement strand
GGTCACTTGAGACGAGGAGGTTCGGAGCCCCTGTGGAACCCTGGGGGAGACAGTGAGAAAGGATGGGCTGGAGAGGGGACGGCCGCCTGCTACCCCTCCGAACCCCACAGAGGCTGCGGGTGCACAGCGAGCGTGTTCCAGGGCACCTGCTGGGGGGAGCCAGAGCCGCCGGGACTGAGGACACCGGGCAGCTATGACAGGGCAACCTCTCCCACCAAGGCCCGCACCCCTCGGCTCTGACCTGAGTGTGACTACCGTTTGTCATCGGGGTGACACCAAGGCGTGGCCTG
>NW_027781238.1:0-290 GCF_054177405.1 Leptonychotes weddellii | reverse complement strand
TGATCCAAAGCCTTACTGATGACATAAGTCGATTGACACGTATTTTGTATGTTATATGTGTTATTTACTGTATTCTTACAATAGAGTCGGTGAAAGAAAATGTTAAGAAAATCATAAGCAGGAAGGACGCCTGGCTGGCTCAGTCAGTGGAGTGTGTGACTCTTGATCTCGGGTTCATGAGTTTGAGCCCCATGTTGGGCGTAGAGATTACTTAAGTAAATAAATGGAAAAGAAAATCATAAGGAGGAAAAAATACATTTGTTATTATTTTTTAAAGATTTTATTCACTT
>NW_027781237.1:0-290 GCF_054177405.1 Leptonychotes weddellii | reverse complement strand
TTCCTTTCTGTCTGTAGTTGAATAATATTGCACGGCAGAGACGAGTGACGTTAGAGTTTTTCAGGGTCTTCCCTTTGGTGACCCTTTGGTGACCCTTTGGTGACCACGATCCTTCTGTATGTCCTTACTCCCCAGCACCAGACAAACCTTATTCATGTGCAAATACACAGTGCCTCTTAGTGTGAACTTAAATACCATCATTTCTCCTTGGAATGTGGCTCATGGAACAGTCCTATATTTAAGCATATTTTCGGACTTTGAAAGGAGATGATGTTCTTTAAGGCATTTAA
>NW_027781236.1:0-290 GCF_054177405.1 Leptonychotes weddellii | reverse complement strand
TAACCAACTGAGCCACCCAGGTGCCCCCAACTATTATTCTTGAGTCAACATCAGTGTTAGGAAAACCCCCTAACCATAAACATACACATATCTATACAAATACACACCTATGCTCACCTATACAAAGTTTTCTAATTTAGGGGGGAAAATTTCATGTTACATATTATCTTCCATTTGAGATGTGAATTAGTTGGAAATACACTCAGATAAATTTAGTACTCGGAGTTGTTTTTTTTTTTTACCATGATCCTTCTAGATTTTTACTGTTTCCTAATTTTACTGTCTCAACG
>NW_027781235.1:0-290 GCF_054177405.1 Leptonychotes weddellii | reverse complement strand
TCAACATAGTATTTTTGATTTTGATTATAAGATATCTAAAATATATGGACCTATAGAAACAACCATGTGTGTGCCTCTTGGATTTAACAGTTGGGACCTTTCTGTCATCCTGATTCACATCTCTTCTGTGGTCCTTCCAGGATCTGTGCCTTCAATCTCTCTGGAGGAGGTTGCTTGGGGGCATCGGACCAAAGCCCAAATGCTATCATTTAAGAATAAGATGAGCACACCCATGTTCTGAGCAGCATTATTCACAATAACCAAGGTGGAAGCAAGTCACTGGATAAATA
>NW_027781234.1:0-3532 GCF_054177405.1 Leptonychotes weddellii | reverse complement strand
TTTTTTTTTTAAAGATTTTATTTATTTATTTGAGACAGAGAGAATGAGAGACAGAGAGCATGAGAGGGAGGAGGGTCAGAGGGAGAAGCAGACTCCCTGCCGAGCAGGGAGCCTGATGCGGGACTCGATCCAGGGACTCCAGGATCATGACCTGAGCCGAAGGCAGTCGCTTAACCAACTGAGCCACCCAGGCGCCCCCATATGTATTTTTCTTATATTCATATATATATATTCATACTAACCTATTTTTACACAAATAATAGCACATTCTACACACTATTCTCTATTTTGCTACTTTGTTTAATTTTCAGGTTATACTTTCACCCATAGTGCAATAGTGGCCCTATTTCCACATGCCTTATCAGTTTGCTGGGCTGAGAAGCGAAATATTTAAACCCTTTGTTTGATTTTTTTTCAAAGATTTTATTTATTTATTTGAGAGAGAGCACCAGTGGGGGAGGGTGAGGTGAGGGAGAAGCAGGGAGCCTGACATGGGGCTCTATCCCAGGACCCAAGGATCATGATCTGAGCTGAAGGCAGACGCTCAACCATCTGAGCCCCCCAGGTGCTCCTCCATTTGTTTGATTTTTTTTGTTGTTGCAAAGTAAAATTTAACACTTTTTGTTAGGTTTAAAATTGATTTGTATTTTTTTTTTCTATGACTTTATTCAGGTCACTTTCCATTTTCCTATTAGGTTGCTTATTGATTATTGAAGTTTTCATCTGTGTTAGGAGGTCAAAATATTTTTTTCCTAATTTTTCAATTGAGCTGCAACTCTTTTTTTTTTTTTTTTTTTTTTTTGGTGGTGGTGGTTTTTATCATGCACTGATTTTTTTTTAAATTTTTTTTTGAAGATTTTATTTATTTATTTGACACAGAGAGACAGAGTGAGAGAGGGAACACAAGCAGGGGGAGGGGGAGAGGGAGAAGCAGGCTTCCGGT
Source organism: Leptonychotes weddellii (assembly GCF_054177405.1). Lineage (NCBI taxonomy): Eukaryota > Metazoa > Chordata > Mammalia > Carnivora > Phocidae > Leptonychotes > Leptonychotes weddellii. Next base: position 2,589 of record NW_027781234.1, on the reverse strand, counting down.
GGAGCAGGGAACCCGATGTGGGGCTCGATCCCAGGACGCTGGGATCATGACCTGAGCCGAAGGCAGACGCTTAACGACTGAGACACCCAGGTGCCCCTCATGCATTGATTTTTTAAATGTATTTAAATGTACCAATATTTATTTTTAATACTAATAAAGCTTTTGCATCGATAAGATTATAATACATATTTTCCATCAGTTTTCTAGTTCTTTTAGTATCTTATATTTAAATATTTAATCCAGCTGTTTAGTTGGAATTTATTTTGATGTAATGAATGAGGTAATAATCCAAATTTATTTTTTCCTATTTGGATAATCTTTTTATTTAGTGGTCCAAAAATTATTTTTCCTTCAAGTCAAGTTTAATGATATATATCTCAATATTGACAATCCTGGGGGGAAATTGTGCTTCTTAAATCTTCTATTTCTAAAGATATTTTAGAATTCATTTTTAATTTTTTTTGAAGACTCCCAATTATGCATATGTTAAATCTCTTTTTCTTGTCTCTATAAATGTCATTTTTTAAATCAATCATTTTAACAGTATCTTATCTTCATTTTAGTTTGTTTACATCTACCATTCTTGTCTTCTGTTCCCTTAAAAGGGACTTTTCTACTTTGAGTTGCTTCATTCACCCCCAATTCTGTGATTTTTTTTAAATCCTTTTCATTTTTCCCGAGTTTTGATACTCATATTTCATTTCCTTCTAGTGTATTGCCATCTCTTCCCTGAGGTCTTGTATCTTTGTGTTTTTGTTTTTGTTTGAATCATGCTTCATTATTTTTATTTTTTAATTCATAGCAAATATTTCTGTTGAATGTTACAAATTTGCTCAGTTTCCCCAATTCCCCTTTATCTTTATACTGTAATTTTATAGAAAGAATATTAGTTTTTCTTTTTTTTAAGATTTTATTTATTTATTTGTCAGAAAGAGAGAGAGCACAAGGAGGGGAAGTGGCAGGCAGAGGGAGAGGGAGAAGCAGGCTCCCCACTGAGCAAAGAGCCCGTTGGGGACTTGATACCAGGACCCTGGGATCATGACCTGAGCTGAAGGCAGACGCTTGACTGACTGAGCCACCCAGTCATCCCTAGAATATTAGTTTTTCTTAATTACTTATCTCTGACTGATACAAGTTTTTTCTGCATCAGCTATTTCCAGGAAGATTCTTTAGAAGTGAGCCAGCACCATTTCCAAATGAGCAAGAATTTTTATCATAACCATGGTAGTGTGTGTGAGTTCTTTATCCTTAGTTCTCTTCAGTCAATAAAGATATCCAGCCACAGGACTGATCACACTAAGTGTTTCATTTACCCTTGTCCCACAGACAAAACCAACTCCATCTTTCAAATGGAAATCCCCTAGTGGTTTCTTGAATTGATTAGAAATAAATAAAATAAATATAGTTATAGTATATACTGAATGAGTATATAAATCAGATCATAACTGACATATGTAGTTTTGGAAAGACAATCTTATATATGTACAAGGTAACCAACATAGTCACATTATCCCTGTAGACCATAAAATGAAGAAATGGTACTAGACTGTTTAAGGGTTTCTTTCTTCCTCTATAAAATTCTAATTCTTAAACTATTCTATCATACGATGGAAATCACCAACCCTCAGTCACCCATCAAGTCTTTCAGGGGAAAGGGAATATCTTTTCTGTCTTCATTCTTAGTAAATATTCTTATATTAATAATCAATGAACCCATAAATTAATGGAAAGCCAAGAGAGACAGCAGCTTGAATAATGAAAGGTGAGTCCTTTTGATGGTTAATTCACAACCAAATATTGTACATAATAGTCAAAGTCCATATCAAATGAATGTGAATATCCAGCATCAGTTTGTTTCCAGATGATGCTAAATTAGACCTTTGCCTGTATCATCCTTAATTACTACCAATTTTAATCACTGTCTTTGTCATTGCCAACTCTACCATTCTTAATGGTCTCTTCCACTGTCTCTTCCATCCTTAATCACTCTATTTTCAATCATTTTTTTAAAGATTTTATTTATTTATTTGAGAGAGAGGATGAGAGGAGAGAGAGAGCACATGAGAGGGGGGAGGGTCAGAGGGAGAAGCAGACTCCCTGCTGAGCAGGGAGCCCAATGTGGGACTTGATCCCGGGACTCCAGGATCATGACCTGAGCCGAAGGCAGTCGCTTAACCAACTGAGCCACCCAGGTGCCCTTCAATCATTTTTAATTAAAGGAAAAGAGCCCTCAAAACATTGGTAACTATTTATGTCCCAAATATATTATATATAAATGTCAATTTCCTCACTTCCATATTATACCACAATGATAGTAAGATGTCAGTCATTGGGGAAGCTGGGTGAATGATGCTGTGGACCCTATATACTCTTTTTTGCAACCTTCTGTTAGTCTATAATGATTATAAGATAAAAAGTTTATTAAAAACTGTAAAAATATTATTTTTATTCAATAATCAACATCAACATTAATTTTCGACTCCTGACCTAGATGACTGCAGGGGTGAAGCACCTGGGAGAAGAGGGTTCCTCCATGGTGTGCCAAAGAGTTGTTTGGGAGTACCATAGTACCCCCACCTATAATCTCAA
>NW_027781233.1:0-290 GCF_054177405.1 Leptonychotes weddellii | reverse complement strand
GAGTCTGTGACTTACCCTGTCGGCCATACCTAGTAGTGACAGAATCTCGAAGGTGCCTTGCACAAACGTAGCTAAAGAGTTCCCGTGTCTGTTTTTCATGTGCCGCATTGTGGTGACTGCTGCTAGAGTAGAAAACTAATGCCACGACTTGGGGAATAGTTCTCGTTCTCTACAGCAGTGGCTCTCAACGCCGGGGAGGCAGGGAAAAGAGGAGGAGGTTAAGTGTCTGCCTTCGGCTCAGGTCATGATCCCAGGGTCCTGGGATCGAGCCCCACATCCGGCTCCCTGCT
>NW_027781232.1:0-290 GCF_054177405.1 Leptonychotes weddellii | reverse complement strand
GATCCCAGGAACCTGGGATCATGACCTGAGCCGGAGGCAGATGCTTAACCCACTGAGCCACCCAGGTGCCCCTCAGTTTTGATACATACTGACAAATTGCCCTCAGAAGGTGGGTTTTTTTTTTTTAAACACCAATATGGGGTTTAGCCAGCAATGCAGGAGAGTGCCAGGAGCCCCACCACTCTTCCTATAGTGGAGATATTTTCTGGTTTATTCCATTAACTTATCAGGAAGCCTTTCTCAAAGAACAGTATGAAAAAATGACTCTGGCTTTACAAAAGGGTCATGCT
>NW_027781231.1:0-290 GCF_054177405.1 Leptonychotes weddellii | reverse complement strand
CCCTCGTCCTCATCTGAGGCCCTGTGGATGACCACTGCAGCCTCCATCCAGCCCTGAGCATCATGGGGGCCACCTTCTCCTCCATCACTGGCTCCCAGCTGCAGCTGTCCCAGCTGGGGGGCCAGCAGCGGGCGAGGGTCCTCACGGTAGCCCATGACCTTCATCTGGATGTGGCTGAAGTCAGGCAGACTCTGGTCATGGGAGGCACACTTCCTCCCACAGCCTGACACCCCTGTGTTTCCAGGGGTGTGCACTTCATTTTTTTTTAATTATTCTTTTAAGATTTTACT
>NW_027781229.1:0-290 GCF_054177405.1 Leptonychotes weddellii | reverse complement strand
CTGGCTGATACCAGGTTTCTAACATGGCAACTGGAGGGTCAGGGAATGAAAGGGGGGGGGCGGGCTAGAGCCACGGACTGCACTTCCCCCTCACCCATTATGGAGTTGAGGGTAGATTCCGAACCCGACTCTCAGACAGGGTCAGTGGTCAGTAGCAAGGGGGTAAGGTGGGGCGATATGGGTTCCAGGGCTGACAGTGATGACCTTGAAAGGTGACCCTAGAGACAACAGTGACCAGAAGTCTAGGAGTGAGATACATCCCAGACCCCACTTATGAGACTTGGGCTTGG
>NW_027781228.1:0-290 GCF_054177405.1 Leptonychotes weddellii | reverse complement strand
GTTAAGAATTGGCACAGTTAAGGATGGGTACACAGGTCTTCTACTATTCTCTATACATTTCTAATGTGTAAAATATTTCATAATTTTTTTAAAGGTGAGGAAGAGGTTTTCACTTTTTAACTTCTCTACAGTATTTTGAAAGGTGTCTTCATTCAGATTAAGTCCCTAAGGGTTTTTTGGGGTTTAGTTTTATTCAAATTCCAGTTAGTTAACATACAGTGTAATATTAGTTTCAGGTGTACGATGTAGTGATTCCGCACTTCCATACATCACCCGGTGCTCATCACAAG
>NW_027781227.1:0-290 GCF_054177405.1 Leptonychotes weddellii | reverse complement strand
GTAAGGACCACAGAAGACAGAGAAATCAAGGTGAAAAACCAAGATGCTCCAGATACTGCCCATAAGCCCACGTCCAGCTTCCCTGTCATCTTCCTCCTTCCCATGAGGAATTCGGGTCTGGATGGTGGTTGGTGGGTTCATCCTGGGGCTAGGACCCCTGAAGGGGCCTGTGTAGTAAGGTCTCCATGTCTCAGGTTCTGTGGGAAGGGAAAACCAGAGCTTCCCTTCCCAACTCAGATTAATGTGTTCATCCTTATCTGTGCTCAGGGTGAGTAAAGGACCATGTGGGT
>NW_027781226.1:0-290 GCF_054177405.1 Leptonychotes weddellii | reverse complement strand
CCCAGGGCAGGGCATTGCAAGAAGTCCTAAAGAGTAAAGGAACAGGGCACCATTGAAGTTACGAAGGAGAAAATAAAATGTTGGCTGTGGGGGCTTGGGCTATTACGCAACAGGAGAATCTGGGGTCAGAGATCTCCAATTAATCTCATTCCCTTGTATGAGCTGGATTAGATCAGCAACATTGGAAGGGGTTGCTTCCCGGCGAGACCAGCGAGCATGGAAACTTGACTTGGAAACTTGGCAGCAGCTAAGAGAAATGAAGAGTCTGGAGGCTGGCATCCATCCCCTCT
>NW_027781225.1:0-290 GCF_054177405.1 Leptonychotes weddellii | reverse complement strand
TATCAAGTCTTTTTTTTTTTTTTTAAAGATTTTATTTATTTATCTGTTTGAGAGAGAGAGAGGGAGAGAATGAGTAAGGCAGAGGGGGAGAGAGAATCTCAAGCAGACTCCATGCTCAGCACAGAGCCGGATGCGGGGCTCGATCCCACAACCCTAAGATCATGACCTGAGCCAAAATCAAGAGTCGATGCTCAACCAATGGAGACACGCAGGTGCCCTGACATGTCCGTCTTTTTATTTCTGTCCAAGAGGGTCTATGGTAAAAATTCCATAGGCAGGAATAACACTTT
>NW_027781224.1:0-290 GCF_054177405.1 Leptonychotes weddellii | reverse complement strand
CGGGGAAGGGGGCCAAGACCCATATCATTATGAAGAGCATCAAATGCCAGAACCGTCTCCCCCTTCCCCATCTTGGAAGTTGACTTTTTGCCCAGAGCAATCTCGTCATCCTATTTTGGTGACACCACCCAAGAGCTAAGCCAGGCATTAGCAAAATTCAATGCAAGGGAGCTCTAGCTATAGAGTCCAACATTTCCACTGTGCTGTGGTAAATGACTTATATACACGTAAGAAGCCACGCACAGTCCATGCCTGGAGCTCCTGCAGAACTCAGCCTGACCCCGTCCTCG
>NW_027781223.1:0-3533 GCF_054177405.1 Leptonychotes weddellii | reverse complement strand
TGAAAAATGAAAACCTGTTTTGGTGAAAACGTTGATGCTGCTTTCTTAATATCTGTTACTTCTGCTTGTGCTCTGTAGTTTTTATATCACGTCCACACTTAAATTAAAATTATAATAACAGCTAAAATTTGAGACCAAGGCTTTGAAAAGTCCTATATTTGGATTCACAACATAAAATTACATAAAGTGTAATTTCAGGCTTCACACTTCCAATAGGATACTGGGTTCTTATGGGACCCAGAGCTTAAACTGAGCTGGTAATGTATTTCACCTGCTAAACCTAGCTAACATATATTTTAGAAACTGCATGTGCATCATGGATGCTCACAGCCTTCTTCAGTGGTATAGCACACTCTCAACTCACAAGCAAGGCATTTGATAAGCCATGGTGAGTCTAAGGATAGCAACCAGAAAAGCATGGTACTTAAACATCACACAGTGTTAGGAAGAGCTGACAACCATCAAGCCCCTAATCTTGGAACTTTATGTTAAGCTAAGAGTATATTTGATAATAGCTTCTACTATTAAAGGAAACTCAAAAGACATATAAAAAATGTTTAAGGAGTCAAACTAAACAATGTTGTCTAGAGATGCACATTTGAGTAATAAAGTTTAAAATACAAGGAGATTGGGCACCTGGGTGGCTCAGATGGTTAAGCGTCTGCCTTTGGCTCAGGTCATGATCCCAGGGTCCTGGGATCGAGTCCCACATCGGGCTCCCTGCTCCTTGGGAGCCTGCTTCTCCCTCTGCCTCTCTCTCTCTCTGTCTCTCATGAATAAATAAATAAAATCTTTAAAAATAAATAAATAAAATAAAATACAAGGAGATTACTATAAACATCAGGATAGTGGATACTTTGGGCGACAGGGTGGGTAATGATCAGACAAGTCATGAACAGAAGCTCCTGCAATGCTTGGTAGGGTTCTATTTCTTGACCTGAGTGTCAGTTACAAGAATATTCACCTTAACTCGTTGAGCTTTTGTTTTTTTCTCTATCTTTTACTGTATAACAAAACTGTTTTTTATAATGAAGCCATGTTGAATTGACTTATTCCATGCTATTTCCAGAATAAAGAAAAAGAGCCAGTGCTCTGTTAAAGAGGAATGTCTGACTACCATAAAGAGTAAGAGGCAAAGATTAAAGGAGAGTATGAAGCTCTGAAAACAGGAGTTGTGTGAACATTCTGTGGAAGACCTCCATCCTAAGGCAGAAGTCTGGATCATGCTTTCTGAGTCTATTTCAACTCTAAAATTCTATGGCCTTTTAATTCCCAACACTATCCCAATCCTACATTTTTAAAGAACACCCAGTTCTTTTTGTAATCAAGGCATGTGAGAGTTAAGTCCTCTGTCCTCTCCTGCCTCTGGGTTTATCAATTCAGTATGTACATCATGTTTGGGCACTTTTCCATACATGAGTGTCTACACATTTGAAAAGTTATGCCAACGTAAAATTTTAACCATTCCAGTTTAGTTCTAGACCATCATGGTAAAAATCACCAGTGTGAAAAATGAAGAGAGTGAGGAGTGAATAGAATAATAATAATTTGTGGGTTGGTGAATACAATTTTTAATTTTGAGAATTAAATATGAACCAAGCACAGTTCCTAGTGTTATCACAAATACTAATCTTCACAAACTCCCTTTCAGGATATTATTATCATCATTGAACATATAGAGAACATGGTGTACAAACCATTTACAAAACTGCCCAGGGACACATTACCTCCAAGTAGTGAAGCTGGGATTTGACACCAAACTCTGAGTCCAGAATCTACACTATGCTCAATTTAGCTGACATCCAACCACATAAAAACTTCATATTCATTAATTAAATTAAATTTCCATTTTGAGAAATAATACATCCCTATCTCATACTACTTGGTAATAATAGTTCCTTCTTCATGATTGTAACATTTTCATGTTTTAACTGAACTGCTTATAACAATGATATACTATAGATAATTTACCTCGTTTACTATAACTGCAGCAAATAAATTTATTATTTCTTGGCTCCAAACCCACTATGAATATAAAGAACCATAGTTCTGAAGTTCATGGTCAGGAATAATATGAAAAAAAATTACAAACCAAAAGAATAGAAACTTAAAAAATTAAAATTAATTTTAATACAGTAATAAAATATTCCATCTATTTAATGATGAAGTATTCAGAAATAGTGAAATATATGTTTTCTTTATCTCTTTTCAGTAATCTTTCAGAAGTGAAATGAGATTTTATCAATAGGGTTCCAAAGCAACCTATGATTGTTAATTTCTACATAGAAAAACAACCACACTAATCATTTAAATAGCTGCTTTTTGGTTGAGTAACCTACCTTGCTACTTTTGCTGAATGGCCAGGTTAGTAGGAGCTAACACAGGTGATTGCTGTGGGTATGTGATAGCCAAATGTTTCTGGAATTAAAAGTTCAATTTTTTACTCTGTGACAAAACAGTAAGGCTATTTAAATGGTGAAAGAGCAGTTATGGCAGGTATTCCAAGAAACACAGGGCCTCTGTACATGGCAGTGAAGGTCAATAGGAAAGATGATATTTCCTGGTACCCAAAACACATGCAACAAAAAAGGGAAGTATAAGGAAGAACACTAAAATTGATACAGGAACAGCCATGTCTGCAAAGATGAATAGGAGGGGAAACATGAGGAGGAGGTTGGTGGTGATGGAGATTACAATGGCTGGAAAGCACACATTTGGGAGTGAATATGAAAAGTGATCCTACTACCAAATGGTGAAGTTTATCTCAAGAAAATGGATCATTTAACTTTTTACCCCAAACTCCACTCTTTTGATAAGGGAAAAAATTGTCACGATAGAGTGATGCTTATGTCATAATTTAAGAAGGACAACTCCCCAAAATACACCCCACTCTTAAATTATATCATTAACTACATGGATTTATTAGCTTTTCAAGTACATAGAACTATAGGTGTCATGACTTATTAAGTTCTTTCAATGATTTACAATTCAGTGTGATTGGGTTTACCATATTATTGTTAGATCACTCTGGTTATGAGTAAACACAAAGAAGGAAATATTGGGCAATTAACACAGGGAAATATTAATAGAGGTGTTCTAAATGGGAGAGAGCACACAAACAACTGAATTTGGGATACTCATGGCAAACTACAAAGATTTTTTTTTCAAAGATTTTATTTATTTATTCATGAGAGACAGAGAGAGAGAGGCAGAGGGAGAAGCAGGCTCCCAAGGAGCAGAGAGCCCGATGTGGGACTCGATCCCAGGACCCCGGGATCATGACCCGAGCCAAAGGCAGACGCTTAACCATCTGAGCCACCCAGGCGCCCCAAACTACAAAGATTTTTATTTTTACCTGGGGTAGACACTATTTATTATTACCCTGGTTTGTCTCCTAGACTTTCCTAAGGAGCCATGGACACAAACAATGGAAGTTCCACTATGGATTTCATCCTGCTGGGGTTTTCTGATCAGCCCCAATTAGAACTCATCATCTCTGGGGTTGTCTTCATCTTCTATATTGTGACTCTGGT
>NW_027781222.1:0-290 GCF_054177405.1 Leptonychotes weddellii | reverse complement strand
TTCCTTCCTTTCTGTCTGTAGTTGAATAATATTGCACGGCAGAGACGAGTGACGTTAGAGTTTTTCAGGGTCTTCCCTGAATTATGTCCGAACCCTTTGGTGACCACGATCCTTCTGTATGTCCTTACTCCCCAGCACCAGACAAACCTTATTCATGTGCAAATACACAGTGCCTCTTAGTGTGAACTTAAATACCATCATTTCTCCTTGGAATGTGGCTCATGGAACAGTCCTATATTTAAGCATATTTTCGGACTTTGAAAGGAGATGATGTTCTTTAAGGCATTTAA
>NW_027781221.1:0-290 GCF_054177405.1 Leptonychotes weddellii | reverse complement strand
AGCAGACTCCCTGCCGAGCAGGGAGCCCGATGTGGGACTCGATCCCGGGACTCCAGGATCATGACCTGAGCCGAAGGCAGTCGCTTAACCAACTGAGCCACCCAGGCGCCCCGGAAATACTTTCAATCAGTATGATCACTCTTAGCCAGAGAGATGAGTTGTTTAAAGTTATCACTTACTAATACATTAGGACTATTTCGATGTTTTGTGATTCATTAACCCTGATTTTTCTCTATATATTTCTTACTGTATTTTTTTTCTGTTTTTAAAATTGAGTGGTTTTTTTTTTT
>NW_027781220.1:0-290 GCF_054177405.1 Leptonychotes weddellii | reverse complement strand
TCTAGAAGTCAAAGTGTGAAGATTTGGAGTGGATTTCTCCCCCACCTTTCTACTGTGTGAGCAGGCGTAAGTAAGCTAATCCCTGAGCTCCAATTTTGTCATCTGTGAAAAATCACAAACATGAGGATCAAATTAATAATGTGTGTTAGGACGTAAGATGCATTGCAAACCGTAAATCACACTGCATGGGAGAAGTTGCATGCCTTCCATCAGCTGGCAGGAACTCTTGGGTCTTGGCCTTCCCAGCGATCACACTCGGGAGAGGTATGAGGTGTTCGGGCACGCTGCCC
>NW_027781219.1:0-290 GCF_054177405.1 Leptonychotes weddellii | reverse complement strand
GCGGGAAGCCTGCTTCTCCCTCTCCCCCTCCCCCTGCTTGTGTTCCTGCTCTCGTTATCTCTCTCTGTCAAATAAATAAAGAAAATATTTAAAAAAAAAAGAATGTTATCAAGGTTCATCCATGTTGCAGCATGTATCAACAGTCTGTTCCTTTTTATTGCTGAATAGTAGTAGTCAACTGTATGGAGATACCACATGTTATTTATTTGTTCCCTGGTCATATTAGCAACAAGGTAACACAAAGTGAGTGGCTTAAAGAAAAAGAAATGTATTCTCTTATAGTTCTGGAG
>NW_027781218.1:0-290 GCF_054177405.1 Leptonychotes weddellii | reverse complement strand
GTCCATGAAGTTACATTCCCAGCTTGAGTCTTCAGGACACTGCTACTCACGATGTTGTCACGATTTCAAAGCTAAAGGTATCGATGGGGCTAAAAAAAAAAAACACTAAATGCTCACTGCCGACATGGGATCAAGTAAAGGAAGTGCAGAGATTCCCTCCACCAGGCACTGATGTTTGGCACTTAAACAAGTTGTTCCGGGACTGGAGGGTAAGACCTATGCCCATTAGAACCGCAGTGAACACTCATCACAGCTGGAAAGGGACACAGGACAGGAGAAAGCCACAGACC
>NW_027781217.1:0-290 GCF_054177405.1 Leptonychotes weddellii | reverse complement strand
TGCCGATTCACCACCAAACCTGTCCTAAATCTGTGAACTCTTCCAATGGGTGTTTTCTGACATTTGAGAATAGGTAGGTCCCATTCTCAGGCTCTTAATCTTTCCAAATATAAAGATATTTTAAGGTTTGGGTTAAGGAGGTTTGTCATCATGGAATATTATGCAGCCATCAAAAGGAATGAGATCTTGCCATTTGCAACGACATGGATGGAACTGGAGGGTATTATGTTGAGCGAAATAAGTCAAACAGAGAAAGACATGTATCATATGACCTCACTGGTAGGAGGAAT
>NW_027781216.1:0-290 GCF_054177405.1 Leptonychotes weddellii | reverse complement strand
GACAAACATTTATTAAGAACTTAGTGTATATAAAACATAATTAATGAATTTCTATACAGAGATTAACATTGAAGTAGATCCTTGACAGAGCGAGAACAGTTTTAAAAAACTAGGATTTAAGATAGAAATGTGTTCACATTTTAAATGTAAGGTAAAAGAAGAGGAAATATCAAAATATACAGAGCACAATAGACTAAGCGTTAAGATTACCTCAAGAATCTCAAGTGGACAGCCTCAGAGTCAAAGTCAATAGAAAGGCTAGCCAGAATAAACCCTAAGAGAAGGTTTGT
>NW_027781215.1:0-290 GCF_054177405.1 Leptonychotes weddellii | reverse complement strand
GTTATCAGTTGTAACTTCTCCTTTTTCATTTCTGATTTTATTTATTTGGGCCCTCTCTCTTATTTTCTTGATGAGTCTTGCTAAGGGTTTATCAATTTTGTTTATCTTTTTGAAGAAAAGTTTTATTTTTTTAGTCTCTGTTTATTTCTGCTCTCAGTTTTATTATTTCCTTCTTTCAACTAATTTTGTGCTTTTTTTTTCCCTAGTTCCTTTAAGAGTAAGTTTGTTGAATCACAGACCTGTACCTCTGAAACAAACATTATATGTTAAAAAAAAGAAGAAGATAGTAG
>NW_027781214.1:0-290 GCF_054177405.1 Leptonychotes weddellii | reverse complement strand
TTTTTCACTAAGCAGAGTTCTTTCAGCTTTCCTCCTTCAGCCTTTGAACAGGTAAGTATCAATGGAATTACACTGAAAGGTTTTCCAGTGTTTTTTTGCCTCCGTCTGTTTCTCACATGCGAGCACCTGAGGCTTCTGGGCTGGTCTAGGACTGTGGGCTTCAAACCTCCCACCAAGCCGAGTGGCCCAAGGCTTCGCGGTTCTTTAAATACAAATGAGTGGGGTTGGGGGGCGTGGTGGGCAGACGACTCCCTGCTGGAAGATGGTCGAAGATCAAAATGGAACCAGAC
>NW_027781213.1:0-290 GCF_054177405.1 Leptonychotes weddellii | reverse complement strand
TAACCAACTGAGCCACCCAGGTGCCCCCAACTATTATTCTTGAGTCAACATCAGTGTTAGGAAAACCCCCTAACCATAAACATACACATACCTATACAAATACACACCTATGCTCACCTATACAAAGTTTTCTAATTTAGGGGGGAAAATTTCATGTTACATATTATCTTCCATTTGAGATGTGAATTAGTTGGAAATACACTCAGATAAATTTAGTACTCGGAGTTGTTTTTTTTTTTTACCATGATCCTTCTAGATTTTTACTGTTTCCTAATTTTACTGTCTCAACG
>NW_027781212.1:0-3533 GCF_054177405.1 Leptonychotes weddellii | reverse complement strand
TTTTCTTCTAGAAGTTTTATACTTTCAGGCTTATGTTTAGGTCTAGGATCCACTATGTGTTAATTTTTGTATACAGTGTGAGTTATTTTATTTTGAACATAGACATTCATTTACTCCAAGATATTTGTTGAAAGGACTATCCTTGTCCCACTAGACTGCCTTTGCATCTTTGTTGAAAATCAATTGCCCATATATGCGTGGGTCTATTTATAGACCTTCTATTCTCTTCCCCTTGGTCTATTTGTCTATCTTGATGCCAACAGGATACTTACTACTTTGATTACTGTGGCTTTCTAATAATCTTGAAATTAAGTAGTGTAAGTTCTTCAACTTGTTTTTTCTTCCACAAATGAAGCAACCCAGCATTTGTTCTAATGCTTCTTGTTGGCAGTCACCATCTGTCCAGAAATTCTGTCCAGACCTCTGTCCCTGAGGTGTCAGTTTGTGGCCCCCATCTTGGTTCTTGTCTGTAACTTACCTCCAGGGCTTGGAGGACCCTGTGTGGCACATTCTTGGAGCTTGACTGAAGTGGCTAGGCATGACGCTATTTCTCTGATGTCTCCCATAGATCCTGGTCATGGAGCCAACCTGGTACAGCCCGAGAGATACAGGCACTGCTCTGTGGAAGTGGCTCATCTGTAGAACCAGTTCTCATCGCAGAGAACAAGCTCTTTATGCTCGGGCAGCTTGACTGTGTTCACCCATTTAGGAAACTTCAGCTTCCCAAGCTTTTTGAGGAAGGCTGCCTGAGCTCTGATGAACCCCTGCTGGTTCACATTTTTTTACAGTAACTCCAGCCATGGGTGGCCTCAGCGCTGCCAGCCAGGGGAAAGCGCCCTTCAACTCCCCCCACCTTCTTTTTCAAAGTTGTTTTGGCTATCCTAAATCCATTGTATTTCCATAAGAATTTTAGAATCAACTTTTCAATTTCTATAAAAAAAAGGCTGCTGGGTATTTGACTGGGATTGTGTTGAATTTATACATCAGTTTGGGAAGAACTGACATCTTGACAAGTATTGAGTCTTCTGATCCATGAGCATAGTATAGCTTCTCATTTACTGAGGTCTCTGAGCAAAGTTTTGCAGTTTCTAGTGTGTAGGTCTTGAATATTCTTTATCAGTCTTTTCCCTAAGTACTTAATATTTTCTGATGCTACTGTACATGATATTATTTTTTTAAATTTCTATTTCCAGTTGTTCATTGCTAGTATATAGAAATACAATTGATTTTGGGGCACCTGGGTGGCTCAGTTGTTAAGTGTCTGCCTTTGGCTCGGGTCATGATCCCAGGGTCCTGGGATCAAGGCCTGTGTTGGGCTCCCTGTTCAGCGGAGAGCCTGCTTCTCCCTTTCCCACTCCCCCTGCTTGTGTTCTCTCTCTCTCTCTGTCAAATAAATAAATAAAATCTTAAAAAAAAAAGAAATACAATTGATTTTATATGTTGATCCTATACTTAAAATCTTGCTAAGCACACATATTAGTTCCAACAGCTATGTTTTAGATTCCACCAGATTTTCCACATGGAAATTCATGCCATCTTGGAAACAGTTTTACTTCTTCTTTTCAATTCTGGATGCCCTTTGACTGTTGCCTTAGAACACTGGCCAGAACCTCAGCACAATGTTGAACAGGGATGATGAGAGTGACATGCTTGCCTTGTTCCCGACATTAGCGGGAAATCTAGGGTTCTTTTGTGGAAGATTCACACTTTTAGTGACTTCCTCTATGGGATCATGGATTCCTCTTCTCTGTTGGGTTTTGCCATTAGTATAGTCTAATCTGCTTTAAAACTCTAGTATATTTTTTCTCTGTCATTTTTTTAAATATTTCATTTATTTATTTGACACAGAGAGAGAGGGAGCATGAGCAGGAACACATGCAGGGGGAGTGGGAGAGGGAGAAGCAGGCTTCCCGCTGAGCAGAGAGCCCGATGCGGGGCTCAATCCCAGGACCCTGGGATCATGACCTGAGCCAAGGGCAGATGCTTAATGACTGCGCCACCCAGGCGCCCTTCTCTGTCATTTTAAAAGGATTTTTGAGTGGTAAACATATGTGCTAAGGTAGCCTTCTTCTTCTTTTTTTTTAAGATTTTATTTATTTATTTGAGAGAGAGAGAGCAGAGCAAGAGAAAGCACAAGGAAGGGAGGGGCAAAAGGAGAGTGAGTAGCAGGCTTGATTCGGGGGTTCGATGATGTGGAGCTTGATGCAGGGCACGACGTGGGGCTGGATCCCAGGACCCTGAGATCATGACCTGAGCCGAAGGCGGACGCTTAACCGACTGAGCCACCCAGGCACCCCTTAAGATAGCCTTCTTGCATCAGAGGTCCAGGGTTAGGGTTTTGCCAGGCAAGTGTAACCACAAAAGACAGAGGGTAAGAAGTTAAAATGATCTGATAAAGCAGAGACTCTGGGCTGAAAAAGGGAAGAGAATGAAGACACAAGGGGCCTGACAGGTGGGAAAAACATCTCAGGGTCAGTTGACTGGGGATTGAAGAGCAGTTGTCTGAGGAACAGTTTAACAAAGGGAGCAGAAGACAAGTTCGGAAAGGATAATGCGAGCCCTCAGGGGTGGTGACGGTGTCCAAGATGGGAACAAGGATTCAGGCAGAGGAGAATGAGAGTTGACGTGTGAAGGTTGTAGAATGGAGGGAGACGCTGGGACTTTCACAGTTGCCCGGTGTGCACTAGGAATTGGGATGCCAAAAGGCCTCAACAAGTGAGAAGTGGTGCTGGGATGCCAGTGAACAGCACTTATGAAGGGGGGGAGGGCGGCACAGTGGATGGAGCAGGGGCTTTTGCAAAAAAGTGGCAGAGTGATGTTCTGGAAGCAGCAATGGGGAGCTAGGAAGGACCTGACCCCATCTCCTGACACGTTGGCACTGCCCCAAGAAGGAGTGACAAAAGCAGCAACGACCCAGGAGAGGTGCAAGGAAGAGTCTCTTCCCTCAATTCCTCTGCGTCTGGTTACACTTGGGGCTGGCAGTCCAGCCCTGGCTTACAGCCCAGCAACTGTAGGTAGAGAAGAGGAGGGGCTCTGGATTCCTTGGACAAGTTACTTTGCTTTTCTGAGCCTCAGTTTTATCAACTCGAAAATGGGATTTTATACACACAGAGGATTAAATTAAATAAAATAATGTCCTTGCTTAAGAAAGGGTCCAACTGGGATTATTTTGTATTCGTAGCGTTAGAACCTGATTTTCCTGTCCCTCTGTGAGGAACTCCCTGATTTTGACCAGAAGCCCACCCACTCCTGAGAAGCAAATCTGTCCCTCCTTTTGAAAGTGAAGAGCTGGGGCTTTACCCCTCAGGGCTGCATCACGGCCTCCAAACCGTTCCCTGAACCTCAGGCTCTTATGACCCCCGAGATTCTTGCATCAGATTCAGGGCTGTACTGGGAAGGGAGGCTAGGCAGCTGTCAGTTGGCAACTGAACAAGGAGCGCGGGCTGTAGGTCCTGGGAAGAGAGGGAACAGGAAGCGAAGTGTGTGCCCATCCCCATCGGCAGACGGCAGGGGCGGGGGGGGGGGGGGGGGGC
>NW_027781211.1:0-290 GCF_054177405.1 Leptonychotes weddellii | reverse complement strand
TATCCCCATTTAATCATCTGACCACAAACTTTGACTCCTAAGGATCCCTTTTTTGTCTTTTCCACTTTTTCATATTCTAAAAGATTTTTCCCTTCCAAGTAAATAATATTGCCCTATTGGAATTCATCAAAGGCACAGAGATCTGAAAATATGGGCTCAGAGGAAAGCTCTGTGTTGGTGTTTCCCCTGTCTAAGGTAGCCTAACATTGGAAAATATCATTTCTTGCTAGCTTATGGGATGGACTTATAGATTAAGCTATGTTCCCTTTCTGTATACCCATTATTGTTGT
>NW_027781210.1:0-290 GCF_054177405.1 Leptonychotes weddellii | reverse complement strand
TTTTTTTTTTAAGATTTTATTTATTTATTTGAGACAGAGAGAATGAGAGACAGAGAGCATGAGAGGGAGGAGGGTCAGAGGGAGAAGCAGACTCCCTGCCGAGCAGGGAGCCTGATGCGGGACTCGATCCCGGGACTCCAGGATCATGACCTGAGCCGAAGGCAGTCGCTTAACCAACTGAGCCACCCAGGCGCCCCTATATCTCACTTTTAATTAAAGCTCTTCACCAGCTCTATCAGACAACATTTTGAATTATGGATATACAAACAAAAACTCTTGTGGTCTCTTTT
>NW_027781209.1:0-290 GCF_054177405.1 Leptonychotes weddellii | reverse complement strand
GTAAGGACCACAGAAGACAGAGAAATCAAGGTGAAAAACCAAGATGCTCCAGATACTGCCCATAAGCCCACGTCCAGCTTCCCTGTCATCCTCCTCCTTCCCATGAGGAATTCGGGTCTGGATGGTGGTTGGTGGGTTCATCCTGGGGCTAGGACCCCTGAAGGGGCCTGTGTAGTAAGGTCTCCATGTCTCAGGTTCTGTGGGAAGGGAAAACCAGAGCTTCCCTTCCCAACTCAGATTAATGTGTTCATCCTTATCTGTGCTCAGGGTGAGTAAAGGACCATGTGGGT
>NW_027781208.1:0-290 GCF_054177405.1 Leptonychotes weddellii | reverse complement strand
GTCAAGGGAAATTGATGGTCCAAAGGAAAGGGGAGAGTTGAAGAAGCCAAGCCTTTGTGAGGATGAAAGAGAATGGGATGGAGGCAGAAGGAGACAGGCTGAGCCAGGACCTGGGCAAGGCCCATTTTTGCATAGCCCCTGGGGAAGACTCAGCAGACAGGTGCACATGCGCAGAGGTGGGCAGAACAGAAGGCTGAGCGCTGAAGGAACCGGAAGTAGTTCTGTTAGGCTGGAGCCTGGAGCGTAAGGAGGGCAGTTGTCCAATAAATGCATGACGCCTTCAGCTCATC
>NW_027781207.1:0-290 GCF_054177405.1 Leptonychotes weddellii | reverse complement strand
TCAACATAGTATTTTTGATTTTGATTATAAGATATCTAAAATATATGGACCTATAGAAACAACCATGTGTGTGCCTCTTGGATTTAACAGCTGGGACCTTTCTGTCATCCTGATTCACATCTCTTCTGTGGTCCTTCCAGGATCTGTGCCTTCAATCTCTCTGGAGGAGGTTGCTTGGGGGCATCGGACCAAAGCCCAAATGCTATCATTTAAGAATAAGATGAGCACACCCATGTTCTGAGCAGCATTATTCACAATAACCAAGGTGGAAGCAAGTCACTGGATAAATA
>NW_027781206.1:0-290 GCF_054177405.1 Leptonychotes weddellii | reverse complement strand
CTCACGACGCAGAGTCCCACACTGTTTTCACCTGGTGCCGTCTCAGGTGGGGGTACCTCTGGGAGGGGGTACCCAGCTGATGGGAAAGCCCTGAGGGTCCCGGCCCCGCCCCCTCCACGCCCACGGCAGCGCCATCACTTCGGTCTTTATCATCTGTACTGTTGACATTGCCGTTATCTTTTTTTTTCTTTTTTTTTTTTATTCTTATGTTAATCCCCATACATTACATCATTAGTTCTAGATGAAGTGTTCCATGATTCATTGTTTGTGCAAAACACCCAGTGCTCCAT
>NW_027781205.1:0-290 GCF_054177405.1 Leptonychotes weddellii | reverse complement strand
GGGCAGGGGCGGGGAGGCGCCGAGCGCAGCCAATCCCCGGGCCGCCCCCTCCCCGCCCGCCGCCAGCCGAGCCCGGGCGGGGGAGCCAGGCGGCGGCGGCGGCGGCGGCGGCGGCGGCGGCGACGGAGGCTGCCGCGGGGAGGGATGGAGAGGGGAGGGGGGAGCGGAGCCGAGCGGAGACAGCCGCGGCGCTGCAGAGCGGCTGGGGCGGCGGCGCGGCTCCCGGTGCTGCCCCCGGCGCCCGCCCCGCGGCGGTGAGCGCCCGGCCCCGGAGGCGCCGGAGCCATGGG
>NW_027781204.1:0-290 GCF_054177405.1 Leptonychotes weddellii | reverse complement strand
TTCACAGAGCTCACCATAGCACATACCCTCCCCGATGTCTATCACCCAGCCACCCCATCACTCCCACCCCCCCACCACTCCAGCAACCCTGTTTGTTTCCTGAGATTAAGACTTTTGAGTTTCAATTGTTTTGAGGTATACTTGACTTATAATATTGGGGCTAAGGCCTGCTGGTTTCGTAATGATGATGTTATTATATTTGGGGGTAAACTAGCATCAAAGATAATGTTGACCTCAGCCAAAAATAGATGAAAGTGCAGGAAAATTTGCTTGCTAGTTGTAATAGTTAT
>NW_027781203.1:0-290 GCF_054177405.1 Leptonychotes weddellii | reverse complement strand
TTATGGTCTTGATTTGCCTTCTTTGGTCCTTGGCCCATTTTTTAAATTGGATGATGATGATGATGATGATCATCATCATCATCTTTACTATTGAGTTGTATAAATTTTTTGTATATTTTGGATACTGACCCTTTAGCATAAATATGGTTTGCAAATATTTTCTCCCATTCTGTGAGCTACCTTTTTTATTAACTGCTTCCCTTGCTGTGCAGAACTTTTTAGTTTGATGTAGTCCTCCTTGTTTACTTTTTCTTTTGTTGCCTAAGCTTTGGGTATACAAATAACCATTG
>NW_027781202.1:0-290 GCF_054177405.1 Leptonychotes weddellii | reverse complement strand
TCAATACATTAATATTTGAGAAAACACCTGGTATGGTCAGTGCATTATGGAAACAATGTTCATTCCTTGCCAATTTTCACTCTTTTGCATTATCTAAATTTTCCTAGCACTGTGGCTACCAAGATAAAAATAAAAAGATCTGGCTCTACAGATAATATATAAAGACAGTTGATCATGGACAATGTCCCCAGAGGGAGGATTGGAACTGAATAGTAGAGAATTTGAGTAGTCAGGAGCACAGCTTGGGGTAACAGACCAGCCTTTGAACTTTGGCCCCATCACAAGCTTAC
>NW_027781201.1:0-3534 GCF_054177405.1 Leptonychotes weddellii | reverse complement strand
AAAGAGTGAGAGTTTGACTTCTTTGCCAATTTGGATGCCTTTGATTTCTTTTTGTTGTCTGATTGCTGTGGCTAGGACTTCTAGTACTATGTTGAATAGCAGTGGTGATAGTGGACATCCCTGCCGTGTTCCTGACCTTAGGGGAAAAGAGATGTACTTCAAATATAAAGAAACCAAGAAACAAAAAAGTATTAGTCTAAACCAAAAATCAAAACAAAAAAAAAATGGATTTATCAAGAAAACTTGACAAATCTCCACAAAAGCCTGTTTAAGAAAATAGCTTCTGTGAACTTTCTAAACTTTTTCCTACAGAACATAGTACACAATTCACTGATTTTAGCCAGACACAAAGATCCTTTTCTACATTCAAACTATCTCCATTAACATATAATTACTCCTCATAGAAGTGGGACATCATATCTTATTCCCTTCCTTCTAAGTCCTCTTTAAGCAAACATACTCCTCTTTACCCCCTCCCCAAGCCCAATCACTAGGCAAGGTCTATGCACCTCTGTTCCCTCATTACACATCCTCAAAAACTCTTGACCCCAACACATACATTTTGAACATTATAATCTTAATTGCCTCTTGAAAGGAGGTAGGAAATGTTGTCTCAGATTGACTTTTATTTACGAACTAAATTATATCAACTGGCTTTCACTTTCATGATCTATTTTACTGTTTTCTATATAGCTGAAGGTTTAATCGTCTGTAATTGACATAATCATTCTCTCCTCGGCCTACACAATTAAATGGAAGTGATTCTCTCTGGGAAGTTCTCTGCTGAACCAATCCATGATCTCAAGATGATGTCAGTGTGGAATGAAAACTCTTTTGTTATTACTACACTGAGTTGGGTATGGCAACGTAAATGCAAAATTCATTTTTTTAAAAAAAAGGTGACTAGAGATAGCACATAAGAGTTTTTGACTAAAATAGATCTCAAGCAAGAAGGATTGTTGATTTAAATAATTGGTCTCCTATGACTAATGTTATGACAAGTTACAATCTGAAGAGACACTCAAACCTTAGAACGTAAGATGTATGGTAGAAGATTCATCATATGGCAGGCATAAACACTGAATTAAGCTAATACAATTGCACAGAGCTACAGGCCCTAAGACGTTCCCCAGCACAAGAGTTAGATGAAGTGTCTCCTCTTTTGTTTCAGAAAGATGAGCTGAGAGTAAGCTGAGGGATAAAAGTGCTTTGATAAACATGGTGGGCTTATAAATGTCAAACAGGAGGGAAAAAATCAAATAGTGAAGAGGGATAAAAGTGAAAAGGTAAAATTCCTACTTTCACCCTCCTCTCCCTCTCTCTCTGTCATTTCCTATGCCCCACGCCCATGCCCCAATCCTACTTCCCAATGGTAAATGGTTTTAAGAGTTACTTGGATACCATTCCAGAAATTTCTATTTATGTGTTTATATGTTTATTATATGTTCTCAAACCCCTCCCTTGCCTTTTTAAGATAAACTTTTAAACAAAATAATTTTAGATTTACAGAAAACTTACAGAGAATTCCCATCCAGGAATTGTTAATATTTTCCATAGTCGCAGTACATTTGCCAAACTAACAAATTAACAATGATATATTACTATTACCATAAACTGAACTATAGACCATATTCAGATTTCACTAGTTTTTTCATTAATGTCTCTTTTAATTCTTTTTTTTTTTTAAAGATTTTATTTATTTATTTGACAGAGAGAGACACAGCGAGAGAGGGAACACAAGCAGGGGGAGTGGGAGAGGGAGAAGCAGGCTTCCCGCCGAGCAGGGAGCCCGATGCGGGGCTCGATCCCAGGACCCTGGGATCATGACCTGAGCTGAAGGCAGATGCTTAACGACTGAGCCACCCAGGCGCCCCTCTTTTAATTCTTTATATCATATGGCCTCATAAATATTTATTTCATACTTTATAGTGTAATACTACACTGTTCTTTTTAACATACATGAAATCATTTTATGTGAAAAGTTCTGAAACTTTCAGATTCACCTAATCCACACTATTTTTCCATATCAGGCCTAAATAGCTCTTTTTCATTTTAACTACTATATAATATTGTAAAAATGTTTCATATTTTACTTATTCAGTCCTATTTTCTAAGATATTTAGGTTGTTTTTATTTTTATTTTTATTCAAACAATGTTCAATGAAATTCCTGTGTATGTCTTTATGTATTGCAAGCCTATATCAATAAGATAAATTCCTAAGAGTGGAATTGTTGAGTCAAAAGTTATGTGCAATTTCCAATGTGATAGACATCATCTAATTGTTTTCCAAAAGAGTTGCACCAATTATTACTGGTGATGGGTTTTTAATAGGTTACTGCCTTTGTAGCAGGGGACCCACTTTCTTTTTGTAACTGTGATCCAGAGCCCCCTTTCCTAGTTACAGCACGATGTTATCTTTATATTTTGTGTATAGACACACTAACTTGTAGATGTGGGACTTAAGTTTTAGTCTTAGGTTGATGTGTTCTGATCGGAAACTAACAGAAGCTGCAGAAATAACAGGAGAAACAACGTGAGGCTTGCTATAACATGGAAGCAGAAAATAAACACCAAGAGAAAAAATAATCAGAAAGGGGGGAGGGGAATGGGGACCCAAGGAGATTATAAATTCAACAGCAGGACCTGACAAATTAGAGAAACAGACCAAGGTGTGTTCTTAAGAAAGAGACTGTTTCAAGAGCTTCCTGACATAAGATTCTAAGAAAATGGAATAACCAGCTCAGGATATAAGGCTAACCCTTGCAGTCATTCTTAATATTTACCCAAAGAGGTCTAGCATACCAGCAATTGTTGGTTTTTTCAGGAACTAGCAATTGAAAGAGGTGATGATAAAAAGAAGAACATTAAAATCCAAAGCATGGCTTGTTTTAGGCAAAAGATAGCTGAATTCTAAAAAGAGTTGTTTTATTTTCTTTTGTTCCCCTCTGATGGGTCTCTCCTTGGGACTTCTTTCACCACAAATCCTTTGGCAAACAGGATGCTGGTCTGCTGTGACAGATGCTCCTCTAAATCACAGGTGAGAGAGTAATGCCTTCTTTTTATTTCTTGGACAGTGCTGGCAAAGTAGGACAGTAGTCTTCTTCCCAAGCCTCTGTCTAAAGGTTTTCCTATCATTTTTGCTACAAGTAGAGCCTGCGCAAAAAAAACCAACCCCCATAGCACAATAAATATTAACACATTCCTAATAGAGAAGGCTGCCTCTTTCCTAATCAGATTTGCTGACTCGTTTGGGGTTGGTTTACATTGAGTCACTAAGCAGTCTATTCAGGTTATGGCACTGGTCTTTTTACTAATGATACAGAATCCCCACACCTCTCAAATGGACATCAAGTTTGGGGGCCATTTATTTTCGTTACCCCCTCTCCCTGGGAAAGACCAAGAACACCATGGTTCTGTATTTAAAACAATTAGCTGAAACACTGCTGCTATTTAACATCTTATCTATTAGAAAATGTTCATTCTTTGTCATTGTGCCTGAAGCCAATGTTACAAAGGTAACAATTATTTTAAAA
>NW_027781200.1:0-290 GCF_054177405.1 Leptonychotes weddellii | reverse complement strand
CCTGGCCCAGGTGTTGGGCAGTTGGTAACTACTAGGCGGCCCTGCTCTTCCCACGCTTTCTGCCACAGGGTTTCGAGTTGGGCTTTTACATTGGGGAGGGGGGACATGGAGGGCCACCGTTTCCTCTGGCTGCAGAATTGGGTCCCATCCTTCCCAGCAGTGGGCTAAAGTGAGAATCTGTTGGGAAAATGATGGGGGACGGTCCAGCTGTAACCCCAGCCCATGCCCTTGGGACCAACAGGAGAATTAGTGACCACACTGGTGGCCCTCGTGGGAGGGGCTGGAGGTCT
>NW_027781199.1:0-290 GCF_054177405.1 Leptonychotes weddellii | reverse complement strand
GCAAGTTCTGGCTGTCAGAGACACAATAGGAGCCAAGAAGAAAAATGGTCTTTAGCAGTTTTTAAAAAATGAACTCAAGACAAAAGGTATAAAAGCTCAGATCTCATCAATCATTTCCAGATAGAAAGGAACACTCAAAGGTCAGCCTCTTAAACCACTGGTTGGAAGCTACACACCAAGGATCACCAGGCTGGTACACTCCTCTCCAGGCTGCTATGGGTGTTGAAGTCTAATGGCATCACAGCAGCCCCCTTCTCCAGAGACCTGCTCTTGGCTGAGGGGAACCTCCT
>NW_027781198.1:0-290 GCF_054177405.1 Leptonychotes weddellii | reverse complement strand
GAGTGTGTCTCCATGCCTTTGCTCATGGCTATATCTTCTGTCAGGACTGCCCTTTCCCATCTTAACAACCTAACTCCAATTAACTCTTCAAAATTCACCTCGGGCATCACCTTATTTGGCAGGCTTTCCCTACTGCGAACTCTTCTGTTCCTCTCCCAGCCAGCCACGCCTGTCCCTGCGCTTGCACGCTGTATTATTCATGCCCCTATTGTAGCATTTAGACCTGCCTACTTATTAGACTGTGGGATTTGGGGAGGCAGGCACCAGGTTTAGTTCATTTTTATCCCCAG
>NW_027781197.1:0-290 GCF_054177405.1 Leptonychotes weddellii | reverse complement strand
GGGGGGGGGGGTGCAGCAGTAAGGGCAACTGAGAAGCACATTAGTTGGCACCGTGCTCTCTACACCCGCCCAGCAGTGGCAGCAATGCTGTGCATGTAGGAAATGTTTGGTGGTGTAATTTGAGGTTGTTCCCAGTTCCCTAATCCTTCCGAAATTCTCGGAGCTTCCTATATCCTGTAAATTTCTCTTCTGCTTAAATCAATCAGGACTGGATTTTATTGCTAGGGGTTAGTTCATACCCACAGAACCACAGGATAGGCTAAAGCTGAAGTAGTCCAGAACCTGATCCC
>NW_027781196.1:0-290 GCF_054177405.1 Leptonychotes weddellii | reverse complement strand
TATATATATATATATAAAAGACTGAAGATGGGTGCTAGATGGGGCTGGGCCAATTATGAGAAGTGCTTTTCATGTTACACTACTACTAAGAGCACATGTTTTTATTATTTATTTATTTGACAGAGAGACAGAGAGGGAACACAAAGAGGGGGAGTGGGAGAAGGAGAAGCAGGACGCTGGGATCATGACCCAAGCCGACGGCAGACGCGTAACGACTGAGCCAACCTGGCGCCCCAAAGAGCCCATGTTTTAGAAATATGCACATGATGCCTGTGGAGTCCTCGCCGCCC
>NW_027781195.1:0-290 GCF_054177405.1 Leptonychotes weddellii | reverse complement strand
TTTCCCTGGCTCTTTCTCGGTCCTCATGTCTCATCTTGATTATCAATCACAGTTATGTCCTCTGGTCACCCTGTCTAAGGGAGGTACCACTCCATGCCTATTATTTTTTTAATACCAGTCTCTTTGTTTCTTTCCTAGGAATTGGTAATGTTTAATTATTTATGTATTTATTTAATCAGACTGTCTCCCTCTACACACTGTAAGTACCATGAAGGAAGAGACCATGTCCATCTGGGTTACAGCTGGATCACCAGAGCTGGTGTATATTAGGTACTCAGTGAATAACTAAT
>NW_027781194.1:0-290 GCF_054177405.1 Leptonychotes weddellii | reverse complement strand
GGGACAGAGACCCCACGTTTGGGAAGTGGAGGTGTGTCCCCGGGAAATGCAGGCACAGGGTGAACACTGGAGTCCAGAGGGAAAGGATGGGGCTGTGGGGTTCCATCTTACAGACTCTTGTCAGCCCGGCGGGGGTGGGGGGGGTTGGACTTTGCCAACCACGTGCTGGGCTCCGCTGCATGGTCTTAGAAACAGGGGCGATTCGGTCCCCTCTGTGTATTTAAGAAGTCACCCTGGCCGCGGGGGTGTTTGGAGGGAGGAGCCCGCAGAGGGGCTGAGAGGGGCACCAG
>NW_027781193.1:0-290 GCF_054177405.1 Leptonychotes weddellii | reverse complement strand
CAGTTTGCATTCCCATCAAGATTGCAAGAGGCTTCCGCTTTCTCCACATCCTCAACAACACCTATTATTTCTTGTGTTGTTGGCTTTAGCAAGTCAGACAGGTGTGAGGTGATAGCTCATTGGAGTTTTGATTTGTATTTCCCTGATGATCAGTGATGTTGAGCATAGTTTCATGTGTCTGTTGGCCATCTGCATGTCTTCTTGGAAAATTGTCCATTCTTGTTTTCTTCCCATTTTTAATTGGATTATTCATTTTTTGGGTGTTGAGTTTGATAAGTTCTTTATAGATT
>NW_027781192.1:0-290 GCF_054177405.1 Leptonychotes weddellii | reverse complement strand
AATATGACTAATCTAGTTCAACAGGGATACTATTTGTCAAGCCTTAACAAAGCTTTAAACAAGCCTCAGCCAAAGAAAGTCTATCTGCCAGCAAATTACCTGTCTGCCAGTAAAATCTCAACATTCTTAAAAAGAAGACAACATAATTCAGACTATCAAAAATGTAGTTAATCTCAGGAAACAGAGAGTTGCTGGAGTGAGGGGTGGGGTGGAAGGGATGGGGTGACTGGGTGATAGACACTCAGGAGGGTATGTGCTCTGGTAAGCGCTGTGAATTGTGCAAGACTGTT
>NW_027781191.1:0-3534 GCF_054177405.1 Leptonychotes weddellii | reverse complement strand
CACACACACACACACTCACACACACACACACACCCCAAGAATACCAAGAACGAAACCTCCTTACTCATAGAGGGACAAGAGGAAAATTACAGTGAAGTCGTGTGAGTGACCATGCAAGCAAGAAGAGAGTTAGGGGACATTTTTAATGTGCCAAAAGAAAAATAATTCACCAACCTAGGATCCTTATATATCTAAGAAAAACTATTTGGTAAAAAAGACAGAGTAAATAAAGGCTTTTTCTCTCGGACAAATAAAAATGAAGGGACTTGTCACCATTAGACCTACCCACAAAAAATAGAAAAGATTTTATTCAGGAAGAAGAAAAATGATAAAGGTCGGAAATTTGGATTTACATAAAAAAGGAAGTGCATCAGGGAAGAAACACATAAAGGTAAATAAAGTTAATTTTTCTTGTTCTTAATAGATCAAAAGGTAACTTGTTTATTTATGCTTTTAAAGATTTTATTTATTTATTTGAGAGACAGACAGAGATAGCGAGAGAGAGCCCATGAGCGGGGAGGAGAGGGAGAAGCAGACTCCCCACTGAGCTGGGAACCTGATGTGGGACTGGACCCCAGGACTCCGGGATCGTGACCTGAGCCAAAGGCAGACGCTTCAGCACCTGAGCCACCCAGGCGCCCAAAAAGTAACTTGTTTAAAAAATAAAATTTATCTTATTCTTGATAAATGCCAAATAAATGTTTAAATAAGGACAGTCATAATGTGGCCGGGGAGTATAGCATATGAGTAAGCGAAAAGAATGGCAGTCATGGAAAAATGGGCAGAAATATTGTAAGTTACCCGCTCAACTCGTCAACAGTGTCACTTGAAGGTGGACTTAAATTAGTTTGAAATGTATATGTAACCTCTAAGGAAAGATCTAAAATGTTTTTAAGCACCCATAATTGGGACACTAAGAGGTGAACAAAAAAACTGCCTTCATATAAAATGTTCAATTAAAACCTGCAAAGGCAGGAAAGTAAGCCTCTTGTAATGAATAGAGAACAGCTACAAACATGGTTGATATCAATGCAAGTATTTCAATAACCACTTTAAATAGGAATGGTCTGTAAATAGCAATCAAGAGACAGTGAATTTTAGAACTTCAGCAGTATATATTGTCTGCAAGCACCTATTTTCAATACAGTGATTCTGATAGGCTTAAGTAAGGGGATGGAGAAAGACATACCATGTTAACAGTAAGCTAAAGAACTCTGGAGTATTGATATTAATTTCAAACTGTCAGGGGCATAAAACTCACAGAAATCGACAGAATTGTCACAGCCATGAGAAACCTAAGAAGATACTAAGAGTACGAAATATGAGTTTGTATCCTGCGTGGGACCTTGGAACACAAAAACAACATTAGAGAAAGTCTGAATAAAGTATAGCCTTTGGTTAATGATGACATCTCAATATCAGTTCGTTAATGTTACAAATGTACCCCGTTAACATAAAATGATAATAATAGGGGAATCACTTGTGGGGTATATGGGAACCATCTTTACTCTCTTCATAGTAATTCTGTAAGCCTGAAACTGTTTCAAAATGTAAGGTTTACTTTCAAGAAGCACATTGCTACTATGTTGCAAGAGTTGCAGTTATCTTGAGGCCCTCTGGACAGATACTTTTAAAGACGTGAAATGTCAGTTTTTAAAAAAAAAAGTATACTCAACCCTACTCCTGCAACAAGGCTGTGGGCCAGCAGCGTCTGAACAGCTGAAGTGTGGATGATGAATTTAAAGAGATCTACGACCATCACAACCCCCTGGACATCCCTGCCGTGTTCCTGACCTTAGGGGGAAAGCTCTCAGTTTTTCCCCATTGAGAATGATATTTGCTGTGGGTTTTTTATAAATGGCTTTTATAATACTGAGGTATGTACCCTCTATCCCTATAGTCTGAAGAGTTTAATCAAGAAAGGATGCTGTACTTTGTCAAATGCTTTTTCTGCATCTATTAAGAGGATCATATGGTTCTTGTTCTTTCTTTTATTAATGTATTGTGTCACATTGATTTGCTGATGTTGAACCAACCTTGCAGCCCAGGGATAAATCCCACTTGGTCATGGTGAATAATCCTTTTAATGTACTGTTGGATCCTATTGGCTAGTATTTTGGTGGGAATTTTTGCATCCATGTTCATCAGGGATATTGGTCTGTAATTCTCCTTTTTGATGGGGTAATTGTTTGGTTTTGGGATCAAGGTAATGGTGGACTCATAAAACGAGTTTGGATGTTTTCCTTCCATTTCTCTTTTTTGGAACAGTTTCAGAAGAATAGGTATTAATTCTTCTTAAAATGTTTGGTAGAATTCCCCTGGGAAGCCATCTGGCCCTGGGCTCTTGTTTGTTGGGAGATTTTTTTTACTTCTTATTTTTTTTTACTGCTTCAATTTCCTTAGTGGTTATAGGTCTATTCAGGTTTTCTATTTCTTCCTCGTTCAGTTTTGGTAGTTTATACATCTCTAGGAATGCAACCATTTCTTCCAGATTATCTAATTTGCTGGCATGTAGTTGCTCATAATATGTTCTTATAATTGTATTTCTTTGGTGTTGGTTGTGATCTCTCCTCTTTCATTCATGATTTTATTTATTTGGGTCATTTCTCTTTTCTTTTTGATAAGTCTGGCTAGGGGTTTATCAATCTTATTAGTTCTTTCAAAGAACCAGCTCCTAGTTTCGTTGATCTGTTCTACTGTTCTTTTGGTTTCTATTTCATTGATATCTGCTCTGATCTTTACTATTTCTCTTCTCCTGCTGGGTTTAGGCTTTATTTCCTGTTCTTTCTCCAGCTTCTTTAGGTATAGGGTTAAGTTGTGTATTTGAGACCTTTCTTGTTTCTTGAGAAAGGCTTGTATTGCTATATACTTTCCTCTTAGGATCACCGTTGCTGCATCCCAACTATTTTGAACAGTTGTATTTTCATTTTCATTTGTTTCCATGAATTTTAAAAATTGTTCTTTAATTTCCTGGTTGACCCATTCATTCTTTAGGATGCTCTTTAGCCTCCATGTATTTGAGTTCTTTCCAACTTTCTAGCAAAAGGTTTATCAATGTTATCGATTTTTTTTATAATTTTTTATTATGTTAGTTACCATACAGTAGTACCTTATTAGTTTTTCATGTAGTGTTCCATGATTCATTGTTTGCGTATAACACCCAGTGCTCCATGCAGTACATGCCCTCCTTAAAACCCATCACCAGGCTAATCCATACCCCTAGCCCCCCTCCCCTCTAAAACCCTCAGTTTGTTTCTCAGAGTCCATAATCTCTCATGGTTCATCTCCCCCTCTGATTTCCCCCCTTCATTTTTCCCTTCCTTCTCCTAATGTCCTCCATGCTATTCCTTATGTTCCACAAATTAGTGAAACCATATGATAATCGTCTTTCTCAGTTTGACTTATTTCACTTAGCATAATCTCCTCCAGTCCCATCCATGTTGATGTAAAAGTTGGGTATTCATCTTTCTGGTGGCTGAGTAATATTCCATTGTATATATGGACCACATCTTCTTTATCCATTTGTCTATTGAA
>NW_027781190.1:0-13823 GCF_054177405.1 Leptonychotes weddellii | reverse complement strand
AGCCTTTTTGATTTCTACTTGGTTGGATTTTAGCTCTTTTACTTCTCCAGAAAGGGTTTCTCTAATAACTTCCATATTTTTTTCAAGCCCAGCTAGTATCTTTAAAGTGATGATTCTGAACTCTAGATCTGACATTGTACTAATGTCCGTATTGAGTAGGTCCCTGGCAGTTGGTACTACCTCTTGTTCTTTTTGTTGAGGTGATTTTTTCCGTCTTGTCATTTTGTGCAGAGGAGAATAGATTAATGAGAGAACAAAATGCTAGCAGAGTAACAATGTTCCCCGAAAATATACTCTAAACAAATCAGAAAAGACCTTCCAGAAAGTGGTCACTTTTCTGCTGAGAGAGTTGTTGCTATTCTTTTCTTCGATCTCCTGTTGAGTTTGTAGGTGTTCAGAATGTTTTGATCCCTATCCAGTTGAATTCCTGAGAGGAGACGAAATCCAGGTCTCCTACTCCTCCGCCATCTTGCTCTGCCCCCTCAGTGAGAGATATTTTCTAACATGTGGGTCTGAATTCTGGTTTCCTTTCCTTCTCTGATAGTGACATGGCAGTGGCCACAGATCCCATAAGTGAAGGAGAAAAATTCATATTTTGATTATGACCAAAAGTATTGTAAGTTGAAATTTGAAACCTGAAGACTGGCCATATTTAATTTGTATGCAGTAAATCCCATATATAGTTAGAATATTGGGCAGTGAGATGTTTTAATGAAATATTGTGATTAGCTTTAAGTTGCCACAGATACCATTTATGGCTTATCATTTCTCAGAGAAATCATTTTTAATAAAACATATTTAGCAGCATTACTGTTTTAAACTTAATCTTGTGTAATTCAGAAGATATTTGAAGATTTCTTAGAATCTCCGGATCATCATTAAAAATCTTATTTACTATATGTGATGCTTTGGTTGTATGAGGTATAGAATATTTAGCTGAAGCTATACTAACCCTGTGACAGATGGTTACTTTTCTTAATAAGTCCCTCATATCAAATTCCCTTTTTTTCATTAGCCTTCTATGGAAAAGAATGTACAAAACATAATAATTTTAGTTGCTTTTAAATATTCTCACTGAACAGGGCTACATAGAATTTATTGGTTTTTGTCTTCCTAAATACATTCTATTACTCATCTTATTTTACCTATATTACCCTTTCTGGGATTTTTTTTCTCATTTTATTCTCTAAATTTCTATCTTCTTTATTTCTATTTTGGGTCACCCTTTTAAAAAATGAAATTTTTGGATGATGAGAGGATAGTCAGAGATTAACTATACTCATTAAGTATGAAGTTAGGTATGAGGAAGGATTCAAGTGGCAGTCATTATCCTCACTGCTTCGAGGAGAGTGTTTTTTGTTGTGTGCTTTAATGAAAAATATGAAGAAACTCATTTAATTTTTAATTGCAATCCAATAATGCAAAAATACCAGAGTTTAATTCTTTTTTAGAGTCCTAATCTTTTTATAGAAACAGTGAATCCTGAATCTTTGTAGAGAAGCTAAATGATAGTTTCTGCTAAAGTTTTACATTTCTATTGAATGGTATAATAGATAAGAACCCAGATATACCTGCTAATTGCCCCATCTCCCTGCAGGGTTTCTCTGCAACCAAGCAACAAAGCAGAATGGGAATCAACATTTCACTTTGTTATTAGCTGGCCTAGCATCTTATACCCAGATATAAGACTATGCTGCATTCTATGCTATAGCATGTGGTTTAGCCTTAAGATTTTAGGGCAATGGGAGGTGGTAGCTCCTCTTTACCCTTGAAATAGAAAAATTTGGACCAGCACCCCGTGGCTAGGCCTGGGCAGAAACAAAAATGAGAAAAATGTAATAGATAATAGAATGTCCTGTTTTAACAAAACTGATTTAGTATAGGGGAAATAGAAAGGAAGAGAGAAAAAGATCTGCTCAACCTATCTTAAGGAAGCCAACCAGATCCAGATTTGAGGCAGGAAGAATGTGAGATAGAGGTCCCACATTCAGGGCTTATACTTAGAGGGTGACACTCACATCCTAGTTTATGTGAAAAGTATTGCTTAGAATTAATCAATATTTAGCCTATGTAGGCATTTGCAAAACTGATTATTTTCTAATTTATTGGCCCTCCACCAATAAAACCTGGCACAACCTCGGTCCTGTATCCTGAACATTCTGAATAGGGGAGTGACCCAAAGCAGATTTAACATGGGAAGAGGGAGTTGGAGTCTTCTCCTACAGTTGCTAACTTTAAAAATACATATATGCAAGTGTCACTTAAATAGTCTAATTCAGTGTCAGTTAAATAGGCTAATTTACTGGGAACTACGAAATTATAAATCAAGAAAGTAAGAACATGACAGTCCTGAATCTGAAGGTGAATGTTTTAGATGTTGTAAATTTATGATTCACTGGCTATTTGTATGCAGAGACAAATGTAAAGAGATTAAAATTGTCAGCTTTATTATTAACTTACCAACATGGTAGTTTTGAATGTTGGAATCTTACTTGAAATTTCAAACATTTTCTGCTATATTTCAGTGAAGTACAAAATATCCAGCCCCATTTTAAGCATTTAATCTAAGCTATTAAAAAAGTACCATTTATGGGCGCCTGGGTGGCTTAGATGGTTAAGCGTCTGCCTTCGGCTCAGGTTATGATCCCAGGGTCCTGGGATCAAGTCCCGCATTGGGCTCCCTGCTAGGCGGGGAGCCTGCTTCTCTCCCTCTGCCTCTGCCTCTCTCTCTCTCTCTGACTTTCATGAATAAATAAATAAATTAATTAATTAAAAAAAAGTACCATTTACACAAATTTTCTAGAAACACTACAGGATCCAATGAAGAAGACTATTTGATATAGTCCAAATTGTTCTCTGTTATAGTCACACTTCTACTTTTTCCATCCCCTAATTTATCTATTCAACAAACATTTATTATATATTTTTATTATATTTACTAAAATAACTATTATTATATGCATACTATCAAAAATGAATAAACCAAGACTCTTGCCTTTAGGGAAGACTGAGTATATTTCACTCTTTTCCAATAAAATGATACTATGATTCATATTAAACAAAATACAAGTAACTGGAGATCTTGCTTTGAGGGTTTTTCCTCTACTAGACCATGAGGTACTTGAGGTCAAGGAGTGGTCCTTATTCATTTTTTAATCTCCAGTGCCTGGCCTATGGCAAATTCATGCTTTCATTCAACAAATATTTGTTGAACATCTGCTATGTGCAAGTCACTGTTTTATTTGCTTGGGATATAGCAGTGAACAAAAAGCCTGCCTTCATTTTAATAGTAGTGGTAAGGTTCATAGATACAATGGAATATTACTGAGCCATCAAAAAGGATGAATACCTACCATGTGCATCAACATGGATGGAACTGGAGGGGATTATGCTAAGTGAAATAAGTCAAGCAGATAAAGACAATTATCATATGGTTTCATCATATGTGGAACATAAGGAATAGCATGGAGGACCACAGGGGAAGGGAGGGAAAACTGAATGGGAAGAAATCAGAGAGAGTGACAAACCATGGGAGACTCTGGACTCCGGGGAACAAACTGAGGGTTACAGAAGGGAGTGGGTTGTGGGGATGGGGTAACCAGCTAATGGGTATTAAGGAGGGCACATGTTGTGATGAGCACTTGGTGTTATATGCAACTAATGAATCGTTGAACACTACATCAAAAACTAATGATGTACTGTATGTTGGCTCAGTGAACATAATAATAAATTAAAAATAGTGGTGGTAGACATTAATGAGATAAAAATATATAATGTTAGAAAGTTATGCATGCTAAGGAGGAAAAGTAAGGGAAAGGGAAAGATGTGAGAGGTATGTAGAGGTGGGAAAATGAAATTTTACAAAGGGTGTCTAGGGAAGGTCTTACTGAGAAGGTGGCTGTTGAATTAAGATCTGAAGTAGGTAGGAAAGCAGCTATGTAGATATACGGTTGAAACACATTTTAGACCAGAGAGCACTCGGACATGTTAGTGTGCCAGGCATGTTCAAGGAACAGTAAGAAGGCCAGTACAGCAGGACTGGATATAAAAAGGGAGAATAGTTGATGAGGTCATAGAAGTGATGTGATGGGGAGCCAAAACATGTAGGCCCTTGCAGGGGTTAGTTAAGACTTTGCTTTAAAAAAATTTTTTTGAAGATTTTATTTATTTCTTAGAGAGAGAGCACGCAAGCAGGGGGGAGCAGCAGAGGGAGAATTAGGCTCCCCACTGAGCAGGGAGCCTGATGTGGGGCTCTATCCCAGGACCCAGGGACCATGACCAGAGCCGAAGGCAGATGCCCAACCGACCGAGCCACCCAGGCATCCCTAAATTTTTTTTAATTGAATATAGTTGACACAAATTGTTACATTAGTTTCAGGTGTGCAGCATAATGATTCAGCTTTGCTCTGCATTATGTTATGCTCACTACAAGTGTAACTACCATCTGTTACCATTTAACACTATTACAATACCAACTGTATTCTCTATGCTGTGCCTTTTATTACCATGATTCCATTCTACAACTGGAAGGCTGTATCTTCCATTCCCCTTTACTCATTTGCCCATTCCCCCACTCCCCTTCCCCCTGGCAACCATTGGTTTGTTCTTATGTATATGTAGGTCTGATTCTGCTTTTTGTTTGTTTATTCCCTTGTTTTGTTTTTTAGACTCCATATGTAAGTGAAATCATATGGCATTTTTTTTTTCTCTGACTTATTTCACTTAGCATTATACCCTCTAGTTCCATCCTTGTCATTGCAAATGGGAAGATCTCATTCTTTTTTATGGTTCAATAATATTCCAGTGTGTGTGTGAGTGTGTGTGTGTGTGTATACACACATCTTTTTTATCCATTCATCAGTCGATGATATGCATATTCATATATCATTTCAAATTAGTATTTTCACTTCTTTGGGTAAATATCCAATAGTTGAAATGCCAGATTATATGGTATTTCTATTCTTAGTTTTTTGAGGAATTTCCATACTGTTTTCCACAGTGGCTGTATCAATTTACATTATCACTAACAGTGCACAAGGTTCATTTTTGTCCACATTCTCTCCAGCACTTGTTATTTCTTGTCTTTCTGATTCTAGCCATTCTGACAGGTGTAAGGTGATACCTCATTGTGGTTTTGATTTGCATTTCCCTAATGATTAGTGATGTTGAGCATCTTTTCATGTGTCTGTTGGCCATCTGTATGTCTTCTTTAGAGAAATATCTCTTCAGGTCATCTGCCTATTTTTAATTGAATTGTTTTTCTTTTTGATGTATATATATTTTTTTACATATTTTGGAGATTAACCTTTTATCAGATATATCATTTGCACATATCCTCTCGCATTCAGTGGATTGCCTTTTGTTTTGTTGATGGTTTCTTTTCTTGTGCAGAATGTTTTTTTTTTTAATTCTGATGTAGTCCTAAGAGTTTATTTTCCCTTTGTTTCCCTTGCCTTAGGTGATATATCTAGAAAAATGTTTCTACAACCAGTGTCATAGAAATTACTGCCTGTGTTCTCTTCTAAGATTTTTATGGTTTCAAGTCTTACATTGAGGAGTTTAATCCATTTTGTGTTTATTTTTATATATGGTGTTAGAATATAGTGCAGTTTCATTCTTTTACATACAGCTGTCCATTTTCCCCAGCACCATTTATTGAAGAGAAGGGTTTTTATACATTGTATATTCTTGCCTCCTTTGTCATAGATTAATTGATCATATAAGTGTGGGTTTATTTCTGAGGTTTCTATTCAGTTCCAATGATATATGTGTCTACTTTTGTGCCAGTACCATACTGTCTTGATTACTACAGCTTCGTAGTGTATCTGGAAATCTGAGATTGGGTTACCTCCAGCATTGTTTTTCTTTATCAAGATTGCTTTGGCTTTTCTGTGTCTTTTGTGGTTCTATACAAGTTTTAGGGTTATTTGTTCTAGTTTTGTGAAAAATGCTGCTGATATTTTGATACGAATTGCTTTGAATCTGTAGACTGCTTTGGGTAGTATACACATTTTAATAATATTAGTCTTCCAGTTCATGGGCATGAACTACATTTTTATTTGTGTCATCTTCAATGTCTTTCATCAGTGTCTTATATTTTTTCAGAGCACAGGTCTTTCACCTCCTTGGTTATGTTTATTCCTATGTATTTCATTCTTTTTTGATAAAGTTGAAAATGAGATTTTGGAATTGTTTTCTTAATTTCTATTTCTGCTACTTCATTATCTGTGTATAGAAATGCAACAGACTTCTGTATATTAATTTTGTATCCTGCCAGTTCACTAAATTCATTTATTACTTCTAGCAGTTTTTTGGTGGAATATTTAGGGTTTTCTGTGTATAGTATTATCCCATCTGCAAATAGTCAATTTAACTTCTTTACCAATGTAGATACCTCTCATTTTTCTTCTTGCCTGATATCTGTAGCTAGGACTTCTACTACTATGTTGAATAAAAGTGGTGATAATTGACATACTTGTCCTGTTCCTGATCTTAGAGGACAAGTCTCAGTTTTTTACTGTTGACTTAGCTGTGGGTTCTTCATATATGGCTTTTATTATGTTGAGGTATCTTCTCTCTAAACCTACTTTGTTGAGAGTTTTTAATCATGAACAAATGTTGAGTATTGTCAGATGCTTTTTCTACATCTAATGAGATGACTGTATGATTTTTATCCTTTGTTTTGTTGATATGGTGTATCACGATGTTTGATTTGCAAATATTGAACCATCCTTGCATTCCCAGAATAAATTCCACTTCATCATGGTAAATGATCATTTTCATGGATTATTAAGTGTAGTTTCCTAATATGTTGTTGAGGATTTTTGCATCTATATTCATCAGGGATATTGGCCTGTGGTTTTATTTTTTGTGATGTCTTTGGCTTTGTTATCAGGATAATGTTGGCCTCATAGAATATATTTGAAAACTTTCCTTCCTCTTCTATTTTTGAAATAATTTAAGAAGAATTAGTATTAATCCTTCTCTTCTTTAAGTGGTAGAATTCACTTCTGAATCCATGTGGTACTGGACTTTTATTTTTTAATAGTTTTTTCTATTACTAATTCAATTTCTTGATTAGTCTGTTCAGATTTTCTATTTCTTCCTGATTCAGTTTTGGAACATTGTGTTTCCAGTTAGAATGGCTAAAATTAACAAGGCAGGAAACAGCAAATGTTGGCAAGGATGTGGAAAAAGGGGAAGCCTCTTACACTGTTGGTGGGAATGCAAGCTTGTACAGCCACTCTGGAAGACAGTATGGAGGTTCCTCAAAAAATTAAAAATAGAGCTACCCTATGACCCAGCAATTACACTACTAAGTATTTACCCCATAGATACAAATATAATGAACAAAAGGGGCACCTGAACCCCAATGTTTATAGCCAGTAGTGATATTTTAACTTATTCTTTAGCAATATAGATGCCTCTTATTTCTTTTTTATTTTTCTGATTGTTGTAGCTAGGTTTCTAGTACTATGCTGAATAAAAGTGGTGACAGTGGACATCTTTGTCTTGTTCCTGAAAGTTCTCAGTTTTTCACCATTGAGTATGATGTTTGCTCTATGTTTTTTCGTATATGGCCTTTATTATGTTGAGGTATATTCAACCTAATCCCATTTTGTTGAGAGTTTTTATCATGAATGATGTTGAATCTTATCAGATGCTTTTTCTGTATCTATTGAGATGATTATATGATTTTTATCCTTTGTTTTCTTGATGTGGTGTATCACATTGTTTGATTTGCAAATATTGAACCATTCTTGCATCCTAGGATTAAATCTCCCTATCATGTTGAATGATCTCTTAAATGTATTATTGTATGTTGTTTGCCAGTATTTTCCTGAGAATTTTTGCATCTATGTTCATCAATGATACTGGCCTGTAGTTATCTCTCAATCTCTCTCTCTCTCTCTCTTTTTTTTTTTTTGGTAGTGTCTTTGTCTGGTTTTGCTCTCAGGGTAATGCTGGCCTTGGAGAATGTATTTGGAAGCTTTCCTCCTCTTCTAACTTTTTGAATAGTTTGAGAAAAATAGTTATTAATTCTTCTTTATTTTAATTTCTTTATAAGGAATATTGTATATGTCCATTTCATTTGTTCTTTTTCCAAGGTTCATCTCCTTCTTTCTTTTGGAGCACTATTCTGTTTTTTTCCCCCCATTTTGCTTGATTTCTATTCTTTTTATTTTTACAGATTAGGTAGAACAGCTACTTCTCCAAAACTTGAATGAATGGTCTTTTGTATACCCTACATAGACTGTGTGCTTGGTAACATTTTCTAGCTGGCTGGATCTTTGGCTGGCATGGGTTGAGGTTCCCAGGGTTCCTCAAACAGTGGGCCTCCTGGCAGGATAGCTAAAGCTGAAGTGGATGAAAGGCAGTGTGTCCTGAGACTCTACACATAGAGTACACCTTACCAGGATTGCTGGAGCTGAAGTGGGGGTTATCTGGGGCATCCTGGGACCCTCTGTGTAGAGGGTGACCTGGCAGGTTAGCTGGAATTGAGGTCAGTAGGCCGACAGTCTGGGGCTTTCAGCACATTGAACACATTGGCAGGACAGCTAAAGCTGCAGTGGGTGCAGGCCAGGGGCTTTGGGGTTCTACATGTTGGAGATATCCTTGCAAGACAGCTGAAGCTGATGTGGGTATAAGTCAAGGAATCCTGTGGTGCTCCACACTGGGGGTGTCCTGATGGGGCAGCTGGAGCTGATGCAGTGTGTGGCTGGGAGGCCCCTGGACTCTGCACATAAGGTAGCCTGGTAGGTTAGGTGAAGCTTAAGTGGATGCAAGCCAGGGGGTGTTCACAGGGCTCTGTGCACAGAGAGCACCTTGGCAGGAAAGCTAAAGCTGAAATGGGTGTAAACCTGTTATTCTAGGACTCTCCATATAGTGTGTACCCTAGAGTGGCACTGTAGCTGAAGCAGGATATAAGCTGGGGTTTCTGGGGGTGCCCTATGCAGGGGCCACCCTGGCAGAACAGCTAAAGTGGGCATGGGTCACTGTGGTCCCTGAGCTCTCCATGCGATGTGCCCCTGCAGGACAGCTGAGACTGAAGTGGTTGCAAGCTGGAGTGCCATGGGGCTCTCCACACTGAGGGCACCCTGGTAGGACAGCTGAAACTAAAGTAGTGCAAACCAGAGTGTCCTGGGGTGCTCAGTGCAAGAGGTGTTATGGCTGGGCAGCTGGAGCCAAGGCTTGCATGGGCAGGGATGTTCCTGGGTGTTTTACACAGGGAGCAGCCTGGGGGGTTGGCCGGATCTGAAGCAGATGCCAGCTGGAAGGTACTGGAGCACTCTGCACCCATGGTGCCCTAGTAAGCTCTCTGAAGCCAAAATGATGTGGGCCTCGAGTGTTCCAGGGTGCTCTGCACTTGTGTCACTTTGGCACAAAGCCTGGAGCTATAGAGAGCACTAACCATGGATGTCCTGGTGTGCACCACCCTGTGACTGCCATGGTAGAACAGCTGGGACTGGTGTGGGCTAGGAACCCAGGGCTCACTGAGTTGGCATGCTGGTTAGGGCGCCTGGACACTGAGCTTTGTCAGGTGGAGGAGGAGCATAGACCATGTATATCAGCACTTCCAACCCAGGAAGAATTCCAGCAGCTCTCTCACCATTTGAAAGAATTCTTTCAATTTAAAATTCTTTCAAATCTCTTTTATATAACAGTTTGCTTTTTGTGCTGAGTGAAACAGGAAACCACTAGAGGGTTTTGAGTAGAAAAGTGACATAATCAGACCTCCATTTTTAAAGGATTATTCTAGGTTCTATATTGAAAAAAGTTGCAAGAAGGTAAGGATAGAGGGAGGGAGACCAGTTAGGAGGTTCTTGCAATAATCCAGGCAAAAGATGGTGATTTCTTAGACCAGATTGGGGACAGTGGGGTGTTAAGAGGTGGTCTGACATCTGGTTATATTTTGAAGGTATAGCCTACAGCACTTGTTGATACGTTAGATTTAGATGTGCTGAAGTAATGAGCCCATAATGACACAGTTAACTGAGATGTGTGAAACCTGCATGGGGTAAGTTTTGGGGTGTTGAATGTTATCATGAACACAATTTTGGAAACATTAAATTTGAGAAGTATATTCAACATCAGTTGAATATACCAAGTAAGCAGTTAGGTATACAAGTCTGAAATTCAGGGTAGAGTTTCAGCCTGGAGATTTATATTGAGGAGCCCTCATCGTATAGATAGTATATAAAGCCATGAAACTGATGAGATCACTCAAGTAATTAATGTAGTTTAAAAAATCCTCCAAAGTTAGAGAAATGAAAAAGAACAAAATAATGAAAAGGAGTGGCCAGAAAGGCAATGGAAAACCAGGTAACTGTGGGATCATGAAAACCAAACAAAGAAAATTTTTAAAAGAGGGATCAAGTGTACCAAATCTGTTGATAGATAGGTTCAGTAAGATGTGGCCTACAAAATGAGTATCAGATTTAACAACTTGGACATCATTGGAGAACGTTTGAGAAGTAGTGAGAGGAGATAAAATGGAGATAAGACATACAGCTTACTTTATAAAATATTTCTGTAAAGGGAAGAAGACAAATGGAATGATAGAGAAAAGTCATGAGAATTTTTATTTATGTATACTTCAGGAAATAACAGGAAGATTCTATGGGGGTTTTAAAAATAGTAATAGTTTTGTTTATGCTGCCCAGAGCTATCTACACATTCAAAGCAATCCCTATCAAAATACCATCAAAATTTTTCACAGAGCTGGAACAAACAATCCTAAAATTTGTATGGAACCAGAAAAGACCCCAAATCACCAGGGAATATTGAAAAAGAAAACCAAAGTTGGGGGCATCACAATGCCTGACTTCAAGCTATATTACAAAGCTGTGATCATCAAGACAGCATGGTATTGGCACAAAAACAGACACATAGATCAATGTAACAGAATAGAGAACCCAGAAATGGACCCTCAACTCTATGGTCAACTAATCTTTGACAAAGCAGGAAAGAATATCCAATGGAAAGAAGACAGTCTTTTCAATAAATGGTGTGGGAAAATTGGACAGCCACATGCAGAAGAATGAAACTGGGCCATTCTCTTACACCATACACAAAGATAAACTCAAAATGGATGAAAGACCTCAATGTGAGACAGGAATCCATCAAAACCCTAGAGGAGAACACAGGCAGTAACCTCTTCGACCTTGGCCACAGCTACTTCTTCCAAGACACATCTCTAAAGGCAATGGAAACAAAAGCAAAAATGAACTATTGGGACTTCAAGAAAAAAAGCTTCTGCACAGCAAAGGATACAGTCAGCAAAACTAAAAGGCAACCTATGGAGTGGGAGAGATATTTGCAAATGACATAACAGATAAAGGGCTGGTATCCAAGATCTATAAAGAACTTCTCAAACTCAACACCCAAAAAACAAATAGTCCAGTCAAGAAATGGGCAGAAGACATGAACAGACTCTTCTCCAAAGAAGACATACAAATGGCTAACAGACACATGAAAAAATGCTCCACATCATTTGCCATCAGGGAAGTGCAAATCAAAAGCACAATGAGATACCACCTTACACCAGTTAGAAGGCCAAAATTAACAACACAGACAGCAACAAATGTTGCCAAAGACAGGGAGAAAGGGGAACCCTCTTACACTGTTGGTAGGAATGCAAGTTGGTACAGCCACTCTGGAAAACAGTACAGAGGTTCCTGAAGATGTTAAAAATAGAGCTATCCTATGACCCAGCAATCGCACTACTGGGTATTTACCACAAAGATATAGATGTAGTGAAAAGAAGGGGCACATGCACCCCAATGTTCATAGCAGCAATGTCTACAATAGCCAAACTGTGGAAGGAGCTGAGACGTCCTTCAACAGATGAATGGATAAAGAAGATGTGGTTCATATATACAATGGAATATTACTCAGTCATCAGGATGAATACCTACCATTTGCATCAACATGGATGGAACTGGAGGGTATTATGCTAAGTGAAATAAGTCAAGCAGAGAAAGACAATTATCATATGGTTTCACCAATATGTGGAATATAAGGAATAGCACAGAGGACCATAGGGGAAGGGAGGGAAAACTGAATGGGAAGAAATCAGAGAGAGAGAAAAACTGAGAGACTCTGGACTCCAGGAAAGAAATTGAGGGTTGCAGAAGTGAGTGGGTGGGGAGGATAGGGTAACTGGGTGATGGGCATTAAGGAGGGCATGTGGTGTGATGAGCACTGGATGTTATATGCAACTAATGAATCATTGAACACTACATCAAAAACTAATGATGTACTATATGTTGGCTAATTGAACTTAATAAAAATTTAAAAATAAATAAATATAGTAATAGGTTTATTTCATGAACGTTGACATATTAACAATAAGGAAAATTCTGTGTTGATGGGAATGATCTTAGTAGAGTGGGAAAGAATGATGCTTCCAGAAAGAGGAGAGAATATCTAGGGCAATATCCTTGAGTATTGGAAAGTCTGGTATATGACACTGAGCTGGTGGGATTTGTTTTGGCCAGAAGTGTGTGCAAATCATTGATACTGTTAACAGGAGAGAAGGCATGTAGGCATACATACATAGGCACAGATACAGATAAATGAGTAGAAGTAAGTTGTAGATGATTATATAAATTACCTTCTGTTTCTGTTTTCTCATTGTGGTGGGAAACAAGGTGTTCAGATAAGCATGCGTATTGGGGAGAAGGTGTTCAAGATTTGAGAAGAGAGTTGAAAATATATATAGTTGTCTAGGAAAGTGGAAGAGATAATAAACTAAGGAAGTTCAGTATGATTGCCTGGCAACATGAAAATTTTACTCAAAATCTGTGGTTATTAATTTTAAAGTGACACTTGTCAGAATAGTTTTGTGGGTTTTTTTTTCCGTATGTGTTCACATGCATGGGTTCAGGCAAGGAATAGGTGGAGAGTGGGCTTTAAATAGTGTTGCTGTTTAACCAAGTACGTATATGCAGTGAGAGAGAGGTATGGTAACTGGGGGTATATGTAAGGCACTGATTATGACTGACCATTAAATGAGAAAAGAGGATATGAGCAAGGGAAAGACAGTGAAAATCTGGGAGGATCAATTGTTTGTAGGTCTAGTGGGGATATAGGACTGTTGGAGTTAGTGTACTAAAAATTATGAGCCAGAAGGACAAGATGATCAGAGAATAGAATTTTTGTCACTGTGATAATAGAGGGTTGCAGTTATGTCTAGAGGATGACTGTGAAAATAAATGTCCTTCACTGGAGAGTAAAGATCATTTGTGAAGAGTGCCAGATACTGAGAAGAAAGAATATTGGTAGAAGGATAATTAGAGTAGATTTTGAAAACATCAATAATGATGAACTTGTGTGCGTATGTTTCTATGTGTGTTGTACTTGAGCATGCATGTATGTATACTGATAATATGAGAACAACTATACTTACCAAAATGATTTTATTATCAGATTTATCTCTTAGAGAAAAAGAGCAGCTATGAGACAGAAGAATTGAGTTCTAGCTTGACTCTGTCATTTTCTACTAAGCCCTAAGATCTTGGGAAAATTATAGCCCTTCTCAATTTTAGTTTCCTAAAATTCACTTTTTCTCATTTTATTTGATTTATTGTTTTTTAAAGCGTTTATTTTAATTTCAGTTAGTTAACAGCAGAGTATTAGCTTCATGTGTACAATATATATCACCCAGTACTCATCACAAGCGCACTTTTTTAAATTATGTTATGTTAATCAATGTACATTACATCATTAGTTTTTGATGTAGTGTTCCATGATTCATCGTTTGCATATAACACCCAGTGCTCCATGCAGAACGTGCCCTCTTTAATACCCACCACCAGGCT
>NW_027781189.1:0-290 GCF_054177405.1 Leptonychotes weddellii | reverse complement strand
TCTCTGATTTCGTCTTGTTTTATTTTTCCCTCCCTTCCCCTATGATCCTCTGTTTTGTTTCTTAAATTCCACATATGAGTGAAATCATATGGTATTTGTCGTCCTCTGACTGACTTATTTTGCTTAGCATAATACCCTCTAGTTCTATCCACGTCATTGCAAATGGCAAGATTTCATTCTTTTGGGGGGCTGAGTAATATTCCGTTGTATATAGATACCACATTTTCTTTACCCATTCATCTGTCAATGGACATCTGGGCTCTTTCCATAGTTTGGCTATTGTGGGCATT
>NW_027781188.1:0-290 GCF_054177405.1 Leptonychotes weddellii | reverse complement strand
GCAGGGAGTCTGCTTCTCCCTCTGACCCTCCTCCCTCTCATGCTCTCTCTCTATCATTCTCTCTCTCTCAATAAATAAATAAAAATCTTTAAAAAAAAAAAAAGTCAATTCTCTCCATGATTATTTTAAAAATATTAAAGAAACCCAAACCGTAACAACCTAACAACAACAAAACAGAAGGAAAAACTGAAACAAAACTTGGGCTGACACAGCTCCCTGCTCTGTGGTATAGGAATTTCCAGTCCTAGGGAAGGTACCATGAACATGGCTTTCTTTATATGCCCTGGGTG
>NW_027781187.1:0-290 GCF_054177405.1 Leptonychotes weddellii | reverse complement strand
TTTTTTTTTTTTTTTACAATTTTTTAAAAATTCATTAAGGTGAAACACAGCACAACATAAAACAAAGTATATCAAGTGAGCCATCTCCGCGTGTTTGCAATGTTGTACGACCACCTGCCCCACCTATTTCCAAAATATTTCCATCCCTCCAAAAGAAAACCCCCCACCCACGGGGCAGGTTCCCCCCACGTCCCCCCACGGGGCCTGGCCATGACCAAGCTGCATGCTGTTTCTACAGATTACCTCTTCTGGATGTTTCCCGTAAGTGGAGGCCTACAGTAAGTGACCTC
>NW_027781186.1:0-290 GCF_054177405.1 Leptonychotes weddellii | reverse complement strand
TTGAAAATTAAATTGACATAAGGCAGATTAACAGGAGAAAAGCACACAGATTTTTATACGTCCATGGGAGCTTCCATAGGAAAATGAAGCCCCAAATGGGGGCCGGGCCTAAGTGTCTCTCTACTCTATTGAACAAAGAGAAGCAACTGTGGAAAAGTAACAAAGTATATGGGGAGCCTAAAGGAAGATAAGAGGTATTTTAACACAGTCTCTTTGAATAGATTTCTCTGGGTCTGGACTCCCCATCTGGTGATGAGAATGTTTCTTTCCTCCTGGCATAGGGAGAACAT
>NW_027781185.1:0-290 GCF_054177405.1 Leptonychotes weddellii | reverse complement strand
TTTTTTTTTAATTCCTCTTCTTTCTTTTTTCAACCAACTTCTTATCCTATCAATTCCTTTTATAAAATCTTTAATAATTTTCTCTTTACAATCATATTCCATCCCTTCATCGTATTAACCCTTATTTCTATACATATATAAGTTCTTCTTTCCTTAAAATTTTGGGAGGCACTTTCTTCTAACAGACCAAAATACACCCAAAATCTAGTGTGTGGCACTGATCTATGCACCAGCCTGATCATATTTGATCATATTTTATTCTTTTTTGTTTTGTTTTGTTTATCTTTTTC
>NW_027781184.1:0-290 GCF_054177405.1 Leptonychotes weddellii | reverse complement strand
TGTGTACATATACACTGTGTGTGTACTTTTTATATATGTATACATATATGCTGCATGTGTGTACATATACACTGTGTGTGTGTGTTTATGCTTTATTTTTTTTTTTTTTAAAGATTTTTTATTTATTTATCTGAGAGAGAGAATGGGAGACAGAGAGCATGAGAGGGGGAGGATCAGAGGGAGAAGCAGACTCCCTGCCGAGCAGGGAGCCCGATGCGGGACTCGATCCCGGGACTCCAGGATCATGACCTGAGCCGAAGGCAGTCGCTTAACCAACTGAGCCACCCAGG
>NW_027781183.1:0-290 GCF_054177405.1 Leptonychotes weddellii | reverse complement strand
TTTATTTATTAGAGAGCGAGCGAGAGAGAAACAGCATGAGAGAGGAGAGGGTCAGAGGGAGAAGCAGGCTCCCCGCTGAGCCGGGAGCCCAATGTGGGACTCGATCCAGGGACTCCAGGATCATGACCTGAGCCGAAGGCAGTCGCTTAACCGACTGAGCCACCCAGGCGCCCCTGAATTGATCCTTTTTAAATTAATCAAAACAAAATGACCCAGAATACGCTCTATTTTGGTAAATGCTCTGTGCACTTGAACAGAATGTGTATACTGCTGTTTTTACACGGAATGTT
>NW_027781182.1:0-290 GCF_054177405.1 Leptonychotes weddellii | reverse complement strand
GACTGCCTTCGGCTCAGGTCATGATCCTGGAGTCCTGGGATCGAATCCCACGTCAGGCTCCCTTCTCAGTGGGGTTTCTGCTTCTCCCTTTGACCCTTCCCCCTCTCGTGCTCTCTCACTCTCTCTCTCTCAAATAAATAAATAAAATCTTTAAAAAAAAAAAAAAGAATTTCACCTTGAATGTGTTCAAGAAAATAAATAGAGAGCCTTCTCAGGACCAGAATCCACACTGCTGCATTGCACATGGAAGTTTCCATTTACATGGAATTCTTTTCTTTCTTTTTTTTTTT
>NW_027781181.1:0-290 GCF_054177405.1 Leptonychotes weddellii | reverse complement strand
TCTCATTTTTTGCTTCCATATTTCTGTACCTGATACCAGTTTACTAAATAACTAATAACATGTTTGCAAAAAGAACAAATATATAGACTCTTTTTTTTCATACTGTTTCTGTCTCTGGGATATTCCTAATCTGGACAAATATGGTAAGCTTCTTAAGTGCCAGAAAGTTGAAATTACAGCTTGCTTACCTAAACACAGAGGTGGCAAATACTATAGAAACATTCTTATTCTTCTCCATATTGTTGCTGGTATAGGCAACAGGCTTCAATGAGATGTGTTCATTACAAACT
>NW_027781180.1:0-290 GCF_054177405.1 Leptonychotes weddellii | reverse complement strand
GCTGAGCACCTACTGCGTGCCGGACACCCCTGGAGGCGCTGGGGACAGAGCGGGAGCAAGCAGACACAGTGAGGCTGGTGTCCCGGCGACCATGGGCGTCGGTGGCCGCTCACCACGTGCAGAACGCGTCAGCTGTGGTGGGCGCTGTGGCGCACGGTGCAGTCTGTCTGTCCCCGTCTCCGTCCCTGTCTCTGTCTCCGTCCCTGTCTCTGTCTCTCTCTCTTTCTCTGTCTCTGTCCCTCTCTGACCCTGTCTCTCTCTGTCTCTGTCTCTGTCTCTGTCCCTGTCTC
>NW_027781179.1:0-3534 GCF_054177405.1 Leptonychotes weddellii | reverse complement strand
TGCTGGGAAAATTGGACAGCCACATGCAGAATGAAACTCGACCATTCTCTAACACCATTTACTAAGATAAACTCAAAGTGGATGAAAGACCTCAATGTGAGACAGGAATCCATCCAAATCCTAGAGGAGAACATAGGCAGTAACCTCTTTGACATCATCCACAGCAACTTCTTTCAAGATACATCTCCAAAAGCTAGTGAAACAAAAGCAAAAATGAACTTTTGGGACTTCATCAAGATAAAAAGCTTCTGCATAGCAAAGGAAACAGTCAACAAAGAGGCAACCCACAGAATGGGAGAATATATTTGCAAATGACACTACAGATAACGGGCTGGTATTCAAGATCTATAAAGAACTTCTCAAACTCAACACC
This sequence comes from Leptonychotes weddellii, assembly GCF_054177405.1. Classification (NCBI taxonomy): domain Eukaryota; kingdom Metazoa; phylum Chordata; class Mammalia; order Carnivora; family Phocidae; genus Leptonychotes; species Leptonychotes weddellii. The sequence continues at coordinate 3,161 of NW_027781179.1, read as the reverse complement.
CAAAAAACAAATAATGAAGTCAAAAAGTGGGCAGAAGATATGAAAAGACACTTCTCTGAAAAAGACATACAAACGGCCAACAGACACTTGGAAAAATGTTCATCATCATTAGCCATCAGGGAAATCCAAATCAAAACCACACTGAGATACCACCTTACACCAGTTAGAATGGCAAAAATGGACAAGGCAAGAAACAACAAATGTTGGAGAGGTTGTGGAGAAAGGGGAACCCTCTTACACTGTTGGTGGGAATGCAAGTTGGTGCAGCCACTTTGGAAAACAGTGTGGAGGTTCCTCAAAAATTTAAAAATAGAGCTACCCTATGACCCAGCAATTGCACTACTGGGTATTTGCCCCAAAGACACAGATGTGTCTTTGAATGTTACATGTGCACTCAAAAGAATGTGTCTTCTGCTGTTTGAGGATGAAATGTTCTGAATATATATATATGTGCCAATGTTCATAGCAGCAATGTCCGCAATAGCCAAACTGTGGAAGGAGCCGAGATGCCCTTCAACAGATGAATGGATAAAGAAGATGTGGTCCATATATACAATGGAATATTACTCAGCCATCAGAAAGGATGAATACCCAACTTTTACATCAACATGGATGGGACTGGAGGAGATTATGCTAAGTGAAATAAGTCAAGCAGAGAAAGTCAATTATATGCTTTCACTTATTTGTGGAACATAAGGAATAGCATGGAGAACATTAGGAGAAGGAAGGGAAAAAAGGGGGGGGAATTGGAGGGAGAGATGAACCATGAGAGACTATGGACTCTGAGAAACAAACAGGGTTTTAGATGGGAGGGGGGAGGGGGGATGGGTTAGCCCGGTGATGGGTATTAAGGAGGGCACATACTGCATGGAGCACTGGGTGTCATACGAAAACAATGGATCATGGATCACCACATCAAAAACCAGTGATGTATTGTATGGTGACTAACATAATAAAATTAAAAAAAAAAAAAGATGCTGTATTTTGTCAAATGCTTTTGCTACATCTGTTTAGAGGATCATATGGTTCTTATCCTTTCTTTTATGTGGTGTATCACATTGATTGATTTGCAAATATTGAACCACCCCTGTAGCCCAGGAATAAATCCCACTTGATTGTGGTGAATAATTCTTTTAATGTACTGTTGGATTCAGTTTGCTAGTATCTTATTGATAATTTTTGCATCCATGTTCATCAGGGATATTGGCCTGTAATTCTCCTGTTTAGTGGGGTCTTTGGTTTTAGAACAGGGTAATGCTGGCCTCATGGAAGAAGTTTGGAGTTTTCCTTCCATTTCTGTTAATTGGGAAGAATAGGTATTAACTCTTCTTTAAATGTCTGATAGAATTCTGCTGGGAAACCACCGGTCCTGGACTTTGGTTTGTTAGGAGATTTTTTATTACTGATTTAATTTCTTTACTGGTATGGGTCTGTTCAAATTTTTTATTTCTTCCTGTTTTAGTTTTGGTAGTTTATATATTTCTAGGAATTTATCCATTTCTTCCAGATTGCCCAGTTTGTTGGCATATAATTTTTCATAATATTCTCTTATAATTATTTGTAGTTCTGTGGTGTTGGTTGTGATCTGTCCTCTTTCATTATTTATTTAGGTCCTTTCTCTTTTCCTTTTGATAAGTCTGGCTAGGGGGTTTATAAATTGTATTAATTCTTTCAAAGAACCAGCTCTTAGTTTTGTTGATCTGTTCTACTGGTTTTTTGTTTTGTTTTGTTTCTGTATCATTTATTTCTGCTCTAATCTTAATTATTTCTCTTCTTCTACTGACCTTAGATTTGCTGCTCCTTTTCTCCCTCCTTGAGGTATAAGGTTAGGTTGTTTATTTGAGACTTTTCTTGGTTCTTGAGGTAGACCTGTATTGCAATATACGTCCCTTTTAGGACCGCTTTTGCTGCATCCCAAAGGTTTTGGACTGTCATGTTTTCATTTTCATTTGCTTACATCTATTTTTTTATTTCTCAATTTCCTGGTTAACCCATTTATTCTTTAGTAGGATGTTCTTTAATCTCCATGTATTTGTGATCTTTCCATATTTTTTCTTGTGGTTACCTTCAAGTTTCGTAGTATTGTGGTCTGAAAATATGCATGGTATGACCTCGATCTTTTTGTACTTGTTGAAGGCTGATTTGTGACCCAGTATGTGATCTATTCTGGAGAATGTTACATGTGCACTCAAAAAGAATGTGTCTTCTGCTGTTTGAGGATGAAATGTTCTGAATATATCTGTTAAGTCCACCTGGTCCAGTGGGTCATTCAAAGCCATTGTTTCCTTGTTGATTTTCTGCTTAGGTGATCTGTCCATTGCAGTAAGTGGGGTGTTAAAGCCCTCTACTATTATTGTATTACTATCAATGAGTTTCTTTATGTTTGTTATTAATTGCTTTATATATTTGGGTGCTCCCAAGGTGGGGGCATAAATATTTATAATTGTTAGATCTTCTTGTTGGATACACCCCTTAATTATGACATAGTGCCCTTCTTCATCTCGTGTTACAGTCTGGTTTAAAATCTAGTTTGACTAATTTAAGTATGGCTACTCCGGTTTTCTTTAGATATGTTAGATGGCTCTCCATCCTCTCACTTTCTACCGACAGGTGTCTTTAGGTCTAAAATGAGTCTTTTATAGGCAGCATATAGACAGGTCTTGTTTTTTAATCCATTCTGATAGCCTGTGTCTTTTGATTGGGGCATTTAGCCCATTTACATTCAGGGTAACTATTGAAAGATAGGAATTTAGTGCCATTGTATTGCCTGTAAGGTGACTGTTACTGTATATTGTCTGTGTTCCTTTCTGGTCTGTTACTTTTAGGCTCTCTGTTTGCTTAGAGAACCCCTTTCAATATTTCTGGTAGGGCTGGTTTTGTGTTTGCAAATTCCTTTAGTTTTTGTTTGTCCTGGAAGCTTTTTATCTCTCCTTCTATTTTCAATGACAGCCTAGCTGGTTGTAGTATTCTTGGCTGCATATTTTTCTCATTTAGTGCTCTGAATATATCATGCCAGTCCTTTCTGGCCTGCCAGGTCTCTGTGGATAGGTCTTTTGCCGATCTAATGTTTCTACCATTGTAGGTTACAGATCTCTTCTCCTGAGCTGCTTTCAGGATTTTCTCTTTGTCTATGAGACTCCTAAGTTTTACTATTAGATGTC
>NW_027781178.1:0-290 GCF_054177405.1 Leptonychotes weddellii | reverse complement strand
GATTTTATTTATTTATTTGACAGAGAGAGACACAGCGAGAGAGGGAACACAAGCAGGGGGAGCAGGAGAGGGAGAAGCAGGCTTCCCGCCAAGCAGGGAGCCCGATGCGGGGCTCGATCCCAGGACCCTGGGATCACGACCTGAGCCGAAGGCAGACGCTTAACGACTGAGCCACCCAGGCGCCCCAAAAATGAAATTTCTATATAAGTTTATGAAAGTGATGATGATCTCATCGTTGTCATTGTCGATTATTATCAGATCACACCAGCCACCGTAATTGGTCAGTCATT
>NW_027781177.1:0-290 GCF_054177405.1 Leptonychotes weddellii | reverse complement strand
CACTTGCTCTCTATAGCACTAGTCATCATCTAACGTTATTTATTTCACTTACGGATGTTGTTTATTGTCTCCCCTGACCCAGCTGGAATGTGAACTCCCTGAGGCAGGACTTGTATGTCTGTTTTCAACGCTGTATCCTCAGGGCTTGGGGCAGAGTAGGCAGCAGCTGACGGAAGGCACTTCTGGTAGCCAGAACAACAGCCCCCAAAGATGTCCAAGTGCTAATCTCCGAAACCTGTGACTGTGCTACCTTACCTGGGCTTTTGACTTTTGGACTTTGTTAATGTGAT
>NW_027781176.1:0-290 GCF_054177405.1 Leptonychotes weddellii | reverse complement strand
TTGATGTCTGTTCAGAGTGGTGGTGGTGGTGGTGATGATGATGATTTGCTCCATGCTAGATGTTGTCCCAGTGCCATATACTCACATGAACTAATTTCTTATATATACCCAGCACAGTGCTGGGCATACACTGGCCACTCAGTAAAACCCACTGATTTCACCACTGTTGGAAGATGCTCCAAGACATCTTTGGGGCAGAGTGGCCATCAGGGATAGAGGGAATCAGCCATTCCTGGAGTGTGTTACGCTTCCACTGTTTAAAATGTTTGGAGCTCGATAACAGGCAGCTC
>NW_027781175.1:0-290 GCF_054177405.1 Leptonychotes weddellii | reverse complement strand
TAAATAAAACATAAAACTTCTTTTCTAGGAATTTATAGAAAGTAGGAATGAGAAATATTGTTAATCTTTATATCATGTTTTTGGCTTTTATTAAGGACTTAGGTAAGAAATGAACAAATTAGAGCTGTTTACAATTTTCTGAAAGTTTCTGTTGAGAACTGTATCCAATTTTTACTTTTATATTATGTATATACGGACATACAGTATGAAAATTTGTTAGAACTTATCAAGAAAATTATTATTTTCCTAATTATATCACTTTTTCTCTTTTATAATTAGACACATATCTT
>NW_027781174.1:0-290 GCF_054177405.1 Leptonychotes weddellii | reverse complement strand
GTTGGGTTGGATGGGGGAGACCCTAACAAGCCTGGTAGCACATACTGGATCCCTAAGCACAGCACTGCTTCATTTATGGGGATTGCTGCCGCTTCCTAAACTAGCCTCTTCTACCATGATGAACATCCCAGACTTGGTCGCCATTGACATCTTTCATGAGATGATTTCCTCAAAGTGGGTATTTACTTTCTCAAATGCCAAACCTTTAAAGCTCAGATAATTTCTTAACAATTTTCCATTGGAGGCACCATAAAAGTATTCTCTAAAGTGGATAGCAGGGGCACTTGGGT
>NW_027781173.1:0-290 GCF_054177405.1 Leptonychotes weddellii | reverse complement strand
GTTAGGGTGGACGTGTAGGGTAAGTGAGATCCTCATCTCTGCTTATGTTCAACTGATGATAATCGTTAAAGTAGCAACCTCCAGAAGCACTAAAAATCCTTAGCAGTGCCTCCAGAGTACAAAGGAGGCTATGGATTTTCAGGAATTTGTCCCCTGCTGCCATATTCCTGTATTAATTTTATAAATAAAATTCAGTCTCGTTGTGTAACTATGAGACTTTAGTAATACAAGCCAATCGATCGAGGTAATACAGCTGAAACATTAGAGTCAGCAATAAGTCCTAGTTTGAT
>NW_027781172.1:0-290 GCF_054177405.1 Leptonychotes weddellii | reverse complement strand
GTGGGATTATAGATGGAACCCAAGACTCTATTTTTAAACAATTCCAAAAACAATGGGTTGCGGAAGAATATGTATTTGAGTGATGGCTGGAGTTGCCGTTTGGCTAGGAAGCATTAGAAAGGGACTTTCCAAAGTCAAAAAGGCCTCCCAGTTCTCATGAATTTATACCTTTCCAGTCTGTGATTAATAACAAAATGGCGTCACAATGTGTGCTTTTATTTTTTATTTTTTTATTTTTTTAAAGATTTTATTTATTTAGGGCGCCTGGGTGGCTCAGTTGGTTAAGCGAC
>NW_027781171.1:0-290 GCF_054177405.1 Leptonychotes weddellii | reverse complement strand
ATAAAATAAAAAAGAAAATGGAAAAAAAAAAGATTAATTTACTAGGCAATGCTTTCATTTATAATGGATGGAGAGATGCAGACCTTCCAATACCAGCAGAATCTGAAAGAATATGTGACCACTATAGTTGGCCCTGCAAGAAATATTAAGGAGTGTTCTATAAAAGGAGAAGGACCCCAAAAGTGATATAGAACAGAAATTTACAGAGACAATCTATAGAAACAAGGACTTCACAGGCAACATGATCACAATAAATATATATCTTTCAATAATCACTGTCAATGTGAACT
>NW_027781170.1:0-290 GCF_054177405.1 Leptonychotes weddellii | reverse complement strand
ATACTAATATTTTTCTTTGCTTTCCTCAGGAAGAAATCTTTAGCCCTAACTGGCAATGTCACTTTTAGTTTTGTCATACCTCTAAGAATATATTCTCCTCCTTGTCCAAGACAAGAATCCTTAGGAAATAAAGGTTGCTTTTAAAGTTAGAATAAAAGATAATAGGGGCGCCTGGGTGGCTCAGTCGTTGAGCGTCTGCCTTCGGCTCAGGTCACGATCTCAGGGTCCTGGGATTGAGCCCCGCATCGGGCTCCCTGCTCTGCGGGAAGCCTGCTTCTCCCTCTCCCACT
>NW_027781169.1:0-290 GCF_054177405.1 Leptonychotes weddellii | reverse complement strand
CTCCAACTAGTTTGACCACCAGTACCCTCTCTTTGAATAATGTAGGAGTATCTTGCAAAATTTTATTCCATGAAGCACATCTTGGTAACTGTTTTTTTTTTAAAGATTTTATTTATTTGAGAGAGAGAGAGAGAGAGAGAATGAGAGAGAGCACAAGAGCAGGGAGGGTCAGAGGGAGAAGCAGACTCCCTATGAGGGACTCGATCCCAGGACTCCAGGATCATGACTTGAGCCAAAGGCAGTTGCTTAACCAATGAGCCACCCAGGCGCCCTTGGTAGCTCTGTTTTTT
>NW_027781168.1:0-3534 GCF_054177405.1 Leptonychotes weddellii | reverse complement strand
TCTTCTTCTTTTTTTTTCTTAACATATATTGCATTATTTGTTTCAGAGGTACAGATCTGAGATTCAACAGTCTTGCACAATTCACAGCACTTACCAGAGCACATACCCTCCCCAGTGTCTATCACCCAGTCACCCCATCCTTCCCACCCCACCCCCTACTCCAGCAACCCTCAGTTTGTTTCCTGCGATCAAGAATTCCTCATATCAGTGAGGCCATATGATACATGTCTTTCTCTGTTTGACTTATTTCGCTCAACATAAAAAAATATGGAACGCTTCACAAATTTGCGTGTCATCCTTGCGCAGGGGCCATGCTAATCTTCTCTGTATCGTTCCAATTTTAGTATATGTGCTGCCGAAGCGAGCACCTTTTTTTTTTTTTTAAGCGAGAGCACACAGGTTGGGGAGGAGGGGCAGAAGGAGAGGGAGAGAGAATTTTAAGCAGGCTCCAGGTCCAGCATGGAGCCCAATGCGGAGCTCAATGTGGACCTGATCTCATGACCCTGAGATCATGACCTGAACCAAAATCAAGAGTTGGAGGCTTAACCAACTAAGCTACCCAGGTACCCCTTGGTCACATTTTCAATTTCTTATTTCTTTAAACATTGTAAACATTCTGTTTTATCTTTAACATCTGATAATTCTAATACATGAAATAATTGCAGGTCTGGTTCTGCTGTTTCTTACTTCTGCAGGTTTGCCCTCAGGGTGACCTGGTTCTTTGTGTTTTGTGATTTTTGACTGCAAGCCCATGTACTTTGGCACTTTACTTGTGAGAATTCTTAGAAGTCTAGGCTGAAGATTTCCACTCCAGAGAGACGTTGTGTTTGCTTCTGCAAGATAAAATAAATTCTAGCCTTGAGGTTTTTCAGACAACACAGTTAATATGAATTTGGACAACAAACCCGAGAAAAGGCTAGCTTATGGCTGTAAAGTCTCAATTTTATGCCCTCTTCCAACCACTACCAAGATCTAAAAGACATGGGTTTTGTGGGGTTGTTGTTTGTTTGTTTGTTTGTTTGTTTGCTGTCCTCCTCTGTGGGATAGGTGTTTTTCTGATTTCCCCTTACACTAATGATGATGTCCTTTTGGGAGGTTCCTAGCTTTATGCGAGGGATCCTATCAGACTCCCCATCCTGACTGAGCCCCTAGGAACGCATGCAGCTATCAAAGCTGAAGATCAATGCCACAAAGGTTCGGCATACACTCCCAGAGAGAAAGCCAGTTTCAGAGTTAGGTTTTCTCTCTGGGTTAATGAATTCATTTACCACATATTTGAATAGTCACGATTTTACATGCTTGCAACACACTAGTGAACCAAGTAGACAAAGTCCTTGTCTTCATAGTGTTGACAGTGCAGCAGGAGGGAGGCAAACAACAAAATAAAGAAGTAAATTATATAGTAAATTAGGAGATAATAAGTGGCACTGCATAAAAGAAAGAACAGAGCAGGGGGGAGGGGCAGATGGCAGGATTAAATAAAGCATAGGCCTCACTGAGAAGATGACCTTCAGGCAAAGATGCAAAGGAGGTCAAGGAGTGAGCCTGGGTGGTACCTGGAAGAAAGATGATCCAGGCAGAAGGAAAAGCTGGTGCAAAGGTGCAAAGGCAGGACAGTGCCTGGGGGAGCTCACGGAACTGCAGGGAGGCTGCCCCCATGATTGATGGGATGAGCAGGAGGGAGAGTGGCGAGGGAGGGAATCAGAGAGGAGACGGGGCAGATCACAAAGGGCCTTAGAAGCCCTCGGAGGACTTTGGCTTTAATTTGGAGTGAGACGGGAGCCAGCACAGGGTTTTAGGCAGTTTTAATAAAACTAGACATGATTTGACTTACATTTTAAAAGAATCCCTCTGGCTAGTGGGTAGAGAATAGGCTGGCTTTTACTCTAATTGGAGATGCCTGCTTTCACTTAATTTTGACCTCTGAAGGATCCCCTGCTTTCTTGTAAGGCAGGATACAGTTTTCTTTGTTGTCAGTGGGGAGGCTGTTCAGAGTATCTAGACTGCCACATTGCTGGAAATAGAAGGCACCCTACCGGTTTTCTAAACACAGCACAAAGCTATTGCCAAAACGCTACAGAATATGCCAAACAAAGAAAAAAAAAATATCAAAAGGACAGGATAAAGACGAGATGAAAAAAATAAAACCAGTGTACATTATGGCAAAGCAATAATAAAACAAAAAAGCATTAGAGATCATTACTTAAGAATTCTTAAGACAAGAACTAACCAGATCCACACTTGACAAATGCTATTGCAGTATACTCAAAACAGAGTCACACTTTGTAACCACAAATCACTAGAATAAAATACAATAGCAAGTAAGAAAGCCCAATCCTGTCAACAGAGAGAGAGGCTCTGGCCAGAGTGGAGTGATGGAAGCTTGTACTCTGAAATTTGGTTCCCAAGATTCTTATAAAACTCCTGGGGTACTTGCCCTATCTGGGTCCCTCCCCACACCCAACTCTACCTTGCATTTATAAAGTGCCATTACACAGTTACTAAATTGTATCTTTAACCCTAAATATATGTCATTTTAGACCACTCAATCAACATTTAAAGTGTTTATATATTAAAAAGTTCACCTAAATATCCGTATTTAAAGAAAACCACATCTCCCAATATGTTATTTTAAAAGTTAAAAACAATGTATACTATGACACTTAAAAAAAAAGGAATCAAAGTAAATTTTAACAATAATCATCTCTGTATGGTGGGATTAAGGGATCACTTTATATGGCTGTTTGTACTAGATTTTCCCCAATTAACATTCCCTCTCTCTCTTTTTTAATTTATAGGACACTTCACAAATTTGCATATCATCCTTGCACAGGGGCCATGCTAATCTTCTGTTTCATTCCAATTTTAGTATATGTGCTGCCGAAGCAAGCACTACACATTCTATTTCTACAACAGAAAAAATATGTATAAAATAAAGGCAATCTATAACTCGCAGAGCACAAAAGGTAAAGAGGGACAAATTCCCTCACTATTAATTGCAGAGCACTTAGTGAAGACACATGATAGTATGTTGAAACTTCTATGAAAGAATAACAAAGAATCACAAAACTAGAATAAGACCAACCGATTGACCAAAAAAAACTATTTGTATCAAATACTATATGAAATACACACACATATCCCTATGCAAACTTATCTTCATTTGTAAGAAAAAACTCTAAATTAGGTAAATGGAGAATATAAAAAGATATTGACATCAAAGGACATAAAACAATAAACAAAATGCTTTATCCTTGTCAAGAAGACAGAAATGAAAGAAATACTGAGGTATATACCATTTCAGATACATTAGCCAACAAGAAAAAGTCACAGCGTGCACTGCTAGTGAGCTTCCTACAAAATGAGCACAGCTGCTACAGTATAGACTGGGCCAAGCTTTGAGGAAAACAATCTGGCAATTATGTACCAAGAGACCTAAAGGTGCTCGGGCGCCTGGGTGGCTCAGTCGGTTAAGCGACTGCCTTCGGCTCAGGTCATGATCCTGGAGTCCCGGGATCGAGTCCTGCATCAGGC
>NW_027781167.1:0-290 GCF_054177405.1 Leptonychotes weddellii | reverse complement strand
GACCCCACCTCAATGTGAGGTGGGGCTGGAAATGCAGCCCCTGGTGGAGAGCCACTAAAAGGCAACCCTCTCATGTGGAATGGGAACAGGAGTCTTTGGGGACCATGTAGACATCTTTACCAGACAGTTCTGCAGACTGATGCAAACTTAAATCCTTTATACAGAACGGACAACTATCCTACTGACCATTTGATCGAGCCGTCATTGTAGGCTCTTACATGGTAAGCACTGTGTGGAAGAGAAACGATGTATCAAGCATGGTAAGTGCCCTTAAAAGACTCAGAGTATTT
>NW_027781166.1:0-290 GCF_054177405.1 Leptonychotes weddellii | reverse complement strand
TTTTTTTTTTTTTTTTACAAACACAAACAATGCTGCAAACAACTTTGTATGTGCATCTTTGGTCAATTGGGTAAGCATTGCTGTAAGATACATATCTAGGCATGGAATAGCTGGGTTAAAGGGGACATGCATTAAAAATATTGATAGATACTGTTAAATTGTTCACCAAAGAGGTCGCATAGCATATGAGTATGCTTGTAACTGGGAATTGTCAGTGTTTTAGTCAGCTTCAATCTGATAAGGAAAAAATGGTAGCTGGTTGTTGCTTTATTTTGCATTTCTTAACTAAT
>NW_027781165.1:0-290 GCF_054177405.1 Leptonychotes weddellii | reverse complement strand
GCAGCGCTCCCCGTCCTGCCTCTAGGTCGGGGCACGTCTCTGTCCTTTGTGCTTCTAAAACCGCCAGCCGCTCCCAATTCGCCCGCGCGCACGACTCCACTGCTTGGGGTTTCCACCCCCGGGGGTTGCAGTTCACCGGTGCGACCCTGGCGCACCGGGTTTCTGTCTCGGAGTCTGCGGTTCGAGTGCGTGCGACCGTCGCTCCGGTTTCTGTCCGGGGGGCCTGCGGTTCGCGTGCGTGCAACCTCTCCGGTCTGGTTTTCCACCCCGGGGGCTGCCCTCAAGTCCTT
>NW_027781164.1:0-290 GCF_054177405.1 Leptonychotes weddellii | reverse complement strand
GGGCAGCTGGGAGTGTGACTTCTTATTTTCATTGCTAAGAAAGGACCATCCCCCCACAACTTCCGTTTACTGAAGCCTTATATCACCTCCTTGCAAAGAGGAGGTGTGTGATAGCTTTGGAACTGAGCGTGTGATCTATAAGCCACTCACTGTCATGAGCTCAGTGGTTCTCAAAGACAGGCTCCTGGACCAGCAGCATCAGCAGCACCTGGGAACGTAATTAGCAATGCAAATTCTCAGGCCCACTCTTGGTGTGCTGAGTCAGAATCTGAGGTGGGTGCAGTGATCTG
>NW_027781163.1:0-290 GCF_054177405.1 Leptonychotes weddellii | reverse complement strand
TCTGCCTACTTCTTGCCTCCCGTGGGCCCCGTGTGTCTCCAGCTCAGCCTGCCCAGCACTGACTGAGCCTTGCGCCCTGTCACCATCACCGTCACCTTGTGGGTGAGCCCCGCCCCCAGCCCTGAACAAGGCCCTGGATTTCCCTCCTTCGCCGACTGGTTTTCTCTAGTCTGGGACAGCCAGATCCCTGGGCCAGCCCCGGGAGACTGCTGGCACCCAGTGGGGGGACCCACGAGGCACGCGCCCCTGCCCCAGCACGACCTCGGGGCTCCTCACCCGCGTCCTGGACC
>NW_027781162.1:0-290 GCF_054177405.1 Leptonychotes weddellii | reverse complement strand
CTCAGTAGGTAGAGCATGCAGCTCTTGATCTCAGGGTTGTAAGTTTGACCCCCATGTCGGATGTAGAGATCACTTCAAAATAAGATCTAAAAAAAAAAAGAAAGGTCCTGGTCTATATCCTGTTAACATTCTCATTGTTACATAAATTCATTTAGTGTTTGCAGGGCTTATAAACGTAAGGCCAATCTTTTTTTTTTTTTTAATAGATTATTTATTTATTTATTTGAGAGAGAGAGAAAGAGAACGAGCAGGGGGAGGGGCAGAGAGACAAGCAGACTCCCCGCTGAGCT
>NW_027781161.1:0-290 GCF_054177405.1 Leptonychotes weddellii | reverse complement strand
GTTGCTGCTATTCTTTTCTTTGATCTCCTGTTGAGTTGGTAGGTGTTCAGAATGGTTTGATCCCTATCTAGCTGAATTCCTGGGACCAGATGAAATTTAGGTCTCCTACTCCTCCGCCATCTTGCTCTTCCCCCCGGGCACCTTATTTCTGACTGCCCAAATACTTGCTGTCTTCCTTCTCAACTCCTTGGCCTTTACCGGGTATAAGATGATTTGGCATTGATTTTTATTGAGGAATCCTAAAATTGCTAAACATCTCATTTTACCTACTCCCAGATCGTAAGTTGATT
>NW_027781160.1:0-290 GCF_054177405.1 Leptonychotes weddellii | reverse complement strand
TTGACTAAGTGCTGCATCTTGGAAACCTGCTCTGAAGAGTCTACTTGGAGTAACAATAGTTCGGAGTACCTCCTCCAGTCTGGCCGCGCCGCCCCCCCAAGCTCTGAGACTGTGTTTCTCTTTTGAAGATACAAATTCTGAACAGTAGCTTTTGGCAGAGTCTTCAGACAAGCCTTAGAAGGAAATGGAGACCTGTTTGATAGCAGGACTGAATGGTCATGGTTAACTTATTAGAATAACCGAATATATCAGAGTGCAAGAGAGCAAAAGTCTCTAGGGGGCTGGTCTGT
>NW_027781159.1:0-290 GCF_054177405.1 Leptonychotes weddellii | reverse complement strand
TCTGGGTGGTTCTGTAGGTCTTTGTGATTACTGGTTTGGAATTTGCCAATAAGAGGAAGGAGCTGGGAAGAGTTTCCCAGAGGAGAGCTCTGGCTCCAGGGAAGCATCTAGATGAGCAGAGCAAATTTGGTGATGCTGGGGAGGGGTTCATGCAAGGAGAACTCTCATGGCTATTCAACCTCACCACACTCCATCTTCTGTAGGGCTATGAGCCCAATGCAGGTGGATGGGAGTGGAGTAGCAATGATGTGCTGAATTACTTTGCCTGGGAGAGAGACCCCTCCACCATC
>NW_027781158.1:0-290 GCF_054177405.1 Leptonychotes weddellii | reverse complement strand
TGATGATTTTGCCATGTACCCCTCCAAAAATATGCTCTTTCCTCAGCTTTGGGGGCTTTAGAGTTTGAGTAATTCCTACCACCTGCAGTGAAAGCCTAGCATTCCCTTTATCTACCTAACACCTGACTCTTTTTTCCAGTGTTCTGTTCCCTTTAGTATTCTACCCATTTAAAGGCTCCAGTTGGGCTTTAAAACATCAGCATGACTCTGAAAGACAGAGCAGTCTTTTCTTTACTGTATGCACAGCTGACATGCCTTGTGACAAATGACAGTAAGTAAATGGTACTGAT
>NW_027781157.1:0-3534 GCF_054177405.1 Leptonychotes weddellii | reverse complement strand
CTTTTCTGTTCAGAGAGTTGTTGCTATTCCTTTCTTCGATCTCCTGTTGAGTTTGTAGGAGTGCAGAATGGTTTGATCCCTATCCAGCTGAATTCCTGAGAGGAGACGAAATCCAGGTCTCCTACTCCTCCGCCATCTTGCTCCGCCCCCTGATTGTTACTTTCTTACTTAAAGACACCTAATATACTTAAGAAATTTTGGAAAATTAAAATATTATTAACTCAATTACAGTTTTGTAAATAAAAAGCCTCATAAAATTCTTTAACTTATTTTCTAAACCATGACTTACACATTTAGCTGATTAAATTTCCAGTTCTCATTGTCAAAATAATTAATCAGATGAAACATTTCTGATAGGACAAGTAATGCTTCATTTTTTATTCAAATAAATCCATAAATATACATCCTTATGATAATTGTTTGACTTCTAAATTCTAAGGTAAGGTAGAGTCTTGCTCAGTATTTGTTACTTAGAGGCAGGAGGACATTTCTGCTTCAGGATTTCTTCCCACGCTGTCTGCTTTAGTCTTATGGAACTCTCAGGGGCAATAGATATTGACAAGGGCTGGGGAAAAGAGGCGGGGCTTTAAATGAAAGTTGTCATTATTTCTGCCACCCACCCTTAGCATATGTAAGAGTACAGAAAATTAAAAAATGAGCCCAAATTACCCATTTATAATGTCATTTTTTTTTTTGATTCCAGGAATGTGTTTAGGACAGATGGATGAATAAGGCCAATAATGGGCTTTGATGTCTTAAAGGAGTTCTTGCAAATATCAATTTTTTTTAAAGATTTTATTTATTTGAGAGAGAGAGACAGAGCACAAGCAGAGGGAGCTGCAGGCAGAAGGAGAAGCAGGCTCCTTGCTGAGCAAGAAGCCCGATGCGGGACTTGATCCCAGGATCCTGGGATCATGACCTGAGCGGAAGACAGATGCTTAACTGACTGAGCCACCCAGGTGTCCCCAAAATATCAACCTTATAGGTACAATATCAATTTTTTGAGTTGTCTTTTTGGAAGAGACTGGCAAGAAGTTTTCCACTCCAAGATAGATCCAAAATACATATAACTGTAAGTGAATATTCATATATTAAAATAGATCCACAAATTATGCCTTGATTATATTAGCAACATTATGATAGTGATTTTATATAATTATTACCTACAAAGATCATTGGATTATTGATTATACAAAATTTCAGGGATCCTCAGAAATGATGTTGAAATAGGTTGAGGCCAAAGCTGAACCTGAATGGCAGATTTTAGCCAAATGTCAAAGTCAGAGATCAATGTCACAGCATTCCAATTTTTAATAGTAGGTAGCCACTAAACTCACACGAGTGAAAATATAGTAATGAAATTCCAGTCATCAGTTTAATAGACACTCAATAAATATTTGTGGAATGAAGTAATAAATAAAATAATTTGACACATTTCCTGGCTAAAATAATGTTCATATAAGCAAGAAAAGTATCTGGAAAAGAAGAAATCTGAAATCCAGTGTGGGCATATTTTTTTTTAAAGATTTTATTTGGGGCACCTGGGGCTCAGTCAGTTAAGCGTCTGCCTTTGGCTCAGGTCCTGATCCTGGGGTCCTTGGATGGAGCCCTGCGGTGGCTTCCCTGCTCAGCGGAGTGTCTGCTTCTCCCTTTCCCTTTGCCCCTCCCCCAGGCTCATGCTCTCTCTCTCTCTCCCACACTGTCTCTTTCAAATAAATAAGATCTTTTTAAAAAAGATCTTATTTGACAGAGAGAGAGCAAGCAGGGGGAGGAGTAGAGGAAGAGGGACAAACAGACTTCATGCTGAGGGTAGAGCCTGATGTGGGGCTCAATATCATGACCCTGAGATCATGACCTGAGTGGAAATCAAGAGTCGGACACTTAACCGACTGAGCCACTCAGGTGCCCCTGGGAATATTTTAACTGGACTTAAGTTTGGACAACACAGGGATTAACAGAATAGACTCACTTGTCAAACTGCCTGGAATGAAATCCCAGGCTCCTTACTTATTGTGCCATCTTGGGCAAATTACACAACCTCTCAGTGCTTCTGCTTCTCCATCGGTAAAATTGGCTTAATAATAATAATAATTCCTGCATGATTGGATTACATTAATTAACATATGTAAATTATTGCTGTTATTTACTGCTACATGAAAAAGAGAACAAAAGCTAAGTTATGGCTCTAATAATAGCATTAAATATTTACATAAAGAAGGACTAGAGGAGAGTAAGTAAACATGAAAAGAATTGACTTTGTATCATTGATAATGGTGATGTGTTAATTATATAACAAATAATTTTTAAAAAATTCTTAAGATAAAGCTATTAAAAAAAGCTCTACGAAAGACATCATTACCTTTGGACATATTTCTAAACCAATGTTATTTCCAAAGAAAGATGTGTTTACAGAGCATTGAGCAACTGTGGGTGGGTGAGAATGAGTGTCCTTGCCACCCTAGTGTATGTGGAATGGGGGGTAGAGTTAGAAGAATTGCCAAGTGTAGAATAAAATTGAAACTCATAACACACATGGACCATTCATAGCAATGTTTTTAATGAATAAAGAAGCAGATATCCTGGCTGTGATAATTTATCCTCTATAATAACTTGCTGATTTTCAGTATATATTTTTTCTTCCTGTGAATACTTGGCCTAATAGAGAGCAGGCTGGAAAATTTGGAGCTTAAAGGACACATTTTCATCCATCAAGGATTTCCAGGCATAGATTTTTTTTTTTTTTAATTCAAGTTAACATATCTAGTAATATTGGTTTCAAGAGTAGAATTTAGTGATTCATCACTCACATATAACACCCAGTCCAGGCACAGATTTTGAGAAATAAGACAAATGATAAAAAGAATATAAGTATGTGTTTTTTTTGTGGGGGGAGATCTTATTAGAAAGACCCATGTTTAATATCACCATGCTGATTCAGAGATCAGGCCCATGGATTTGTCAACTGAGTTGTCATTCCTTATTTAGACTGCAGTCATATTTTCCTCATGGACATCATTAAACATTGCCCCAGTAGCAAAACAATGTTCTATGCAGCTCGATTTTCTTCCTCCGAGTCTTCACTGGAAATTTTGTTCAGGAGAATGACATTTTCCATGCCTGCACAACCCTCCCCCACATTCCTGTGATCCCCAGTCTCCACACCCCCAACCTGCTGCTCCTACCTTGTCTGCTTTAGCCATACTGAACTTGCTTTCCTCCAGGATCTAGAAACCTTCCTATCTTAAAGACTTTATGCTTTTTGTTCCCTTCTGTATTTCTCTTCTTTCGGATGTTTACATAGCTCACTTCCTCACCTTATACCTTTGCTATTCTGTCAAGTTCTCAATGAGAAGCAAGTGTCATGTCTCATGGGCACATTATTCTTCATTTATTTTTTTAAAAAATTTTATTGTTATGTTAATCACCATACATTACATCATTAGTTTTTGATGTAGTGTTCCATGATTCATTGTTTGTGCATAACACCCAGTGCTCCATGCAGAACGTGCCCTCTTTAATACCCATCACCAGGCT
>NW_027781156.1:0-290 GCF_054177405.1 Leptonychotes weddellii | reverse complement strand
TAGAGCATGCAGCTCTTGATCTCAGGGTTGTAAGTTTGACCCCCATGTCGGATGTAGAGATCACTTCAAAATAAGATCTAAAAAAAAAAAGAAAAAAAAGAAAGGTCCTGGTCTATATCCTGTTAACATTCTCATTGTTACATAAATTCATTTAGTGTTTGCAGGGCTTATAAACGTAAGGCCAATCTTTTTTTTTTTTTTAATAGATTATTTATTTATTTATTTGAGAGAGAGAGAAAGAGAACGAGCAGGGGGAGGGGCAGAGAGACAAGCAGACTCCCCGCTGAGCT
>NW_027781155.1:0-290 GCF_054177405.1 Leptonychotes weddellii | reverse complement strand
TCTGCCTACTTCTTGCCTCCCGTGGGCCCCGTGTGTCTCCAGCTCAGCCTGCCCAGCACTGACTGAGCCTTGCGCCCTGTCACCATCACCATCACCTTGTGGGTGAGCCCCGCCCCCAGCCCTGAACAAGGCCCTGGATTTCCCTCCTTCGCCGACTGGTTTTCTCTAGTCTGGGACAGCCAGATCCCTGGGCCAGCCCCGGGAGACTGCTGGCACCCAGTGGGGGGACCCACGAGGCACGCGCCCCTGCCCCAGCACGACCTCGGGGCTCCTCACCCGCGTCCTGGACC
>NW_027781154.1:0-290 GCF_054177405.1 Leptonychotes weddellii | reverse complement strand
GACTCATCTGTCAAACTAGCCAACTCCAATTTTGTTCAATGAACGAAGAATGCATCAGGTACTTGCTATATGCTAGGTCCTCTGCTTGGTTCTAAGGATAGAGAGAAAGAGGAGACATAAACTCAGCCCTCAAGATGCTCATAGACTAGTGCAGGGGCCCGATAGCAAAATAACAATATGTTTTTCAGTAATCCTAGGGTATATGTCATAAAGGTGATAGACTGAGAAGGAAAATTGAAAAAATGTAGGCCAACAGTAGATTGTGGAGACCTTGAGTTTTATGTCTGCAG
>NW_027781153.1:0-290 GCF_054177405.1 Leptonychotes weddellii | reverse complement strand
CCCCCTGGTGGAAGAAGCTGCAGCGACAGCCGCCTGCACCCAGGTCTCCCAGCCCCGCCTTCTGGGCCATGGGGAGCAGGTGTTTCCTGGACACTTGAAGGGAGGACAGCACAGCCCTGCCCCAGGCCCAGGCCAGCTCTGCTCCGGCCAGAGTCGGGTCTGAGAAAGGTGTTCAGGAGCCAAGTTCGATCCCGGTGCCCCGGGGTGTGCCTCCCACCTGTCCCCTGGTTTTCTCACCTGTCCAGCGGTGACCCGGGCTCCTGCCTCCCTTCTCGGGGGTGGGTTATGGG
>NW_027781152.1:0-290 GCF_054177405.1 Leptonychotes weddellii | reverse complement strand
GACTGATGTGTGTCCCCCCACAGTCAGGTGCTGACCCCGACCCCCAAGAGTACCCGCGCCTGGATCTCAGACGTCCCCCTGCAGACTCATGTCTGTCCCCCCACAGTCAGGTGGATCTCGGACTTCCAGCCTCCTGGACTGTTGGACAGCAAATGTCTGTGGTCCTCTGTTACGGCCGCCCAAGCAGACTGGCCCCCCTCGTCCAGCTAGCTGGGTCCCGGCCAGTGTGTAGCTCTGTAACAGACAGGCCTCTACCTTAACTTGCTCGCGGAGAACCATATCGATTGATG
>NW_027781151.1:0-290 GCF_054177405.1 Leptonychotes weddellii | reverse complement strand
TGATGATTTTGCCATGTACCCCTCCAAAAATATGCTCTTTCCTCAGCTTTGGGGGCTTTAGAGTTTGAGTAATTCCTACCACCTGCAGTGGAAGCCTAGCATTCCCTTTATCTACCTAACACCTGACTCTTTTTTCCAGTGTTCTGTTCCCTTTAGTATTCTACCCATTTAAAGGCTCCAGTTGGGCTTTAAAACATCAGCATGACTCTGAAAGACAGAGCAGTCTTTTCTTTACTGTATGCACAGCTGACATGCCTTGTGACAAATGACAGTAAGTAAATGGTACTGAT
>NW_027781150.1:0-290 GCF_054177405.1 Leptonychotes weddellii | reverse complement strand
TTTATTCATGTTGTAGCATGTGTCCAGACTTCATTCCTTTTTTATGGCTGGATAACATTCTATTGTAAAGATATCCCATGTTCTGTTCATCCATTCATCAACTGATGGCCATTTGGATTGTTTCTACTTTTTGGCTACTAGATATTTGTGTACAAGTTGTTCTAGACATACATCTTCATTTCTCTTGGGTATATGCCTCAGAGTGGAATACAGTAACTCTATGGTTAGCTGTTTGGGGAGCTGCCAGACTGTTTTCCACAGCAGCTGCATCACTGTACAATCCCATCAGC
>NW_027781149.1:0-290 GCF_054177405.1 Leptonychotes weddellii | reverse complement strand
AGCTGGGACAGAGGTCTGTATATCCATTCCCTGATGCATAGGTGGGCATGAATCTTCCTGGGTCTCTTGCTATATGGTGCTGGTGCCAGAATCAAAGCCAACAAGCCTACAACCAATTCTTCAGGGGTATGGAACTATTTCTAGGTCTATAGCCAAGATCATGGTTTGTGAGTCTGCCACCTGGGTGTGAGCCTACCTTCTCAAGATGTCTCTCCTTGGTCTTACAATGCACAACAGTTTCACAATCTCTTATTTGGATCTCAAATCTCCTCCCATGTAGGTACTTATGT
>NW_027781148.1:0-290 GCF_054177405.1 Leptonychotes weddellii | reverse complement strand
TTTAGGCTTTAAGAGGCTCTGGAGGCGGGGCGCCTGGGTGGCTCAGTTGGTTAAGCAACTGCCTTCGGCTCAGGTCATGATCCTGGAGTCCCGGGATCGAGTCCCGCATCGAGTCCCGCATCGGGCTCCCTGCTCGGCGGGGAGTCTGCTTCTCCCTCTGACCCTCCTCCCTCTCATGTTCTCTCCCATTCTCTCTCTCAGATAAATAAATAAAAAATCTTTAAAAAAAAAAAAAAAAAAAGAGGCTCTGGAGGCTTCTGGATTTTTCCGCCCTGGGGGAAGCCAGCTGC
>NW_027781147.1:0-290 GCF_054177405.1 Leptonychotes weddellii | reverse complement strand
TCTCCACAAAACCCGACACCCACTGGAGTTCCCTTCCCGGAAACCCAACGGGACGGTCTGGAGGAAGCGCACCGCTACGTCACAGCAGCCGCCACCCCCGCGCTGCAAGAGAGCCCGTAAGGGGCCGCCCTGTCCCCGCGAGGAACCCTGGAGGGGGTGAGGAGAGACACCCTCCCCACGTCCCAAGGGGTCAGGGGTACTTAGGACCAGTCCGCGGGGAATGGAGTAGCCGAGCTCTAAGGGGCGGGACTAAGAGGGGCGAGGAGCATGTGGGCGTTGCCATCCGATGG
>NW_027781146.1:0-3534 GCF_054177405.1 Leptonychotes weddellii | reverse complement strand
AAAAAATGTCATCTTATCGAGATCACATTCCTAACCATATTATCTCAAATCCCCCCCTCTACCCCATCATTCTCTGTGCCTGTTTGTTTTCTTCACAGTCTTAAGACCCCCACCCCGACATATTACAGGTGGATTTCTTTCTCCCACGAGGATGCAAGAGCTTGATTTGCTCACAGTTCTACCTTCAGTGCCTAGAACAATGCCTGGAAATATGGGAACTCAATATGGCAAACACATGCGCCTTCACTCCCCTCTTCTGTGTCCATTTCAGACCTCACTAACTGATCATAGTAACAATTCCTGCTAAATCAGGATAAAACCTCAGAATCCTCTGTAGGCAGCAGCTACCAACCTACTGAGGTATGCACGTGCAAAGAAAGTGATGTGCCTTCTGAGGTCAGTGCAATCTTCTGCCCTGGTGACGTGAGCTGGGCCATAGATCAGGCAGGAGGACCTTCCTTTGTCCCTCTAGCTTCAGGCCAAGGCCAGACCCAGCCAAGTGGCTCATTCCTTTGTCTTTTTTTCCACTGAGTTCACAACCTAGTCCTCTGACTGTGCCCAGACGCCTACTGGAGCTGGCTTGGATGGCTCCTGAGAGCAAACTGTGCCCATCTTTTCCCAGTCTGTGTTCCGTGACTTTATCAGCTTAAAATCCGCCATCGTGGAAATATTTACACCATGGCCATCGGCAAGTGCTACAAATCAGGGCTTTTTTTTTTTTTCTTTTTGAGAGGGAGCTGTGAAACCAGCCACCACTTCCTAGACCCTGTGAGTTCCAGTAACCAGGGGAAATACAGGGACAAGTGCTATGTTTCTTTCTTCGCCTAGGGCAGGAGTGACCTAAGCCACTTACGGGAGACTTCTGTCCCAGGGCCCCCCCACCGTCTGGTTTCTGTTTGGCCTTACGAGGGATCTGGAGGTGCGGGAAGGTGGGCACCCCCAGCAGGAAGCAGTCTGGGTCACCGGAGGGACAGAGAAGACAGCAGCTTGCCCACAAAAGAAAGGAGGCTTTTGTTTCTTTGTTCCTTCCATGGAAAACCCTACTCCAACCTCACAAGTGGCTGGGGACATTATTATTTTTTTTTTAAGATTTATTCATTTTAGAGGTGGGGGGAGCATGAGTGGGAGGGGCAGAGGGAGAGAGAAACCCAAGCAGACTCCATGCTGAGCACAGAGCCCAATGTGGGGCTCAATCCCACGACCCTGAGATCACAACCCCAGTGAAAACCAAGGGTTGGACGCTCAACCAACTATGCCACCCAAGGTCCCTCAGCTGGGGACCTTCTAAGGGCCCCTCCTTCCAGGTGGGGAAGTGAGGTTTGAGGGAGGAAGGGACCTGGGGGTACTCTGAAGAGCAGCATCTGTCTGAGTGTGGTTTTTATACTGCCCTGCCTCAGGATCCCAAAACGTGTGTTAAATTTTCACTATCATAGTAGCACCCCTCATGTGCTGATCAAACTCAGAAAATGGGATTTAAAAAAACCCATTTCCATGAGCACAATAAAATGACTCTTAGGAGCACAACAAGTGATTATTAGCCTTGCTAAAATGAATCAGACTCTCTTAGGGAGAGCATTTAAAATGCAAACACCTGAGCCTCATGTCAGGAGATTCTGATTCAGTAGGGTCGAGGGTAGGGCCCTTTATTCTGTGGTTGGATAAAGCTTCCTAGGTGATTTCGATGTTAGTCCAAGTTAGACTTTGCAGTAAACACAGATTTCTCTCTCTTTTTGTTTTTTTCTTTGCAAGATGAGCTTTTTTAAAATTCCTTACTTCTTTGCAAGAGAACATGAGTACCTTCATCAGGTAAACACTCCTTTTCTTTTTCTTTTTTTAATTTTTAAAAAGATTTTATTTACTTATTTGACAGAGAGCTCCAGCAGGGGGAGCAGGGGGAGCAGGGAGCCCGATGCGGGACTCAATCCCAAAACCCTGGGATTATGACCAGAGCCGAAGACAGACGCTTAACCGGCTGAGCCACCCAGGTGCCCCGAGATAAACACTCTTAAACACGTATGGAACGCTTAATATGAGCAGGCATGATGTTGAGCTCATGAGGTGGAAACTTACTGCAGAGGTAGATGCTACTATTGTTCCCATCTTAGAAATAAGGAAACTGAGGCATGGAGGAGGAAAGTCCTCTGTGTGGGACCACAGAGCTAGTGAGGCAAAGCCGGAATTTACACCCAAGTTGTTTGATACTAGAAACTACACCCTTAATCGCTAAGACTTCCAGAAATAAAAAGACAAAAAAATGTAATTTGAAAATCTCACTGAGCAAAAGGATTTAAAAAAAAAAAATAACGAATCCTAAATATTTCACTAAAATGTCAAATTCCATTTTTCTGGATTTTCCTCATATAAAAGTCTGGAATGGTTGAAATAGATTTCTATGGGTGGAAAGCAATCAGAATAATTGGTTTGAGTAGAGCAAAGTAACCAATAAATTAGCTTGAACATGACCTTTCAAAGGCGGCCTCTATTATGTCTCTATTCTCTGGCCCTGAATTGTCGCCTGTTAATTGGTGGTTTGCTCTGCAGTCAGACTGCCTGTTTCTGACACTAGGTAATGCATTATGAGATAATCTACTTTCTGTGACTTCACACAGTTCCCATGGCAACCGTCAATGCCATTTCCCTGCAGAGTGGCTGCTTCATTTGTTCCAAATGTGCTGCAGGAATGTAAACATCTTCAATAAAAACGTCCAGTAACATGACAGTCCAGGCAAAGAATGACATTTATATAATTACAAATGGGAAACGATCTATAATCATCCCAACTTTTCCCCCTGGGTTAAACCAGGAGAGGGGTAGGGTGGTTTCGTTGTTGTTATTTTAACTTCTATTCGAAGGGAAAAAAGTAAGGTTTGTTTAACAAGACTTACTTGAAGAGAAACAGCACTTCTTTGCAAAGACCTTGTTCATTAAAGCTTTGGTTCATTAGAACAAAGCTGGCAATATTTCTGGAAGGAAAGAACCATATCCATCAACCCAACTACCATGACTAGGAGGCAAGTGCTCACCGGGAACCTCAGGTGACCTAGATGTCCTGATTTCAAAACTAATAATCTGAAATTCTTTTGGCTGACAGAGAGAGTTCTTTATTTTTAACTCTTGCTGGCTAGCTATCTATGTCTTCAAAGTGAACTCCTAAGGAAATTTCTCTAATCAAACACCTCAAGACACAATCCCAAAGTGAAGGAAGTCAACGTCTGAAATTTTTTTTTTTTTTAGCTTTATTGCAGTATAACTGATATACAAAAATCTGCACATATTCAATGTATACAATTTGATGAGTTTGGACATAGTATCTCGACCTTGATAGCATTTTTCAATGCCTGCTCTTTGTACGTGCTGTCCCTTCTGCCTTGCATGCTCTTCCCACCTTCTAGTTTAGTTCATTCTATCTGTTTTTTAAAACTAAGTCCAAATGTTGGGCGCCTGGGTGGCTCAGTTGGTTAAGCGACTGCCTTCGGCTCAGGTCATGATCCTGGAGTCCCGGGATCGAGTCCCGCATCGGGCTCCCTGCTCGGC
>NW_027781145.1:0-290 GCF_054177405.1 Leptonychotes weddellii | reverse complement strand
GACCCCACCTCAATGTGAGGTGGGGCTGGAAATGCAGCCCCTGGTGGAGAGCCACTAAAAGGCAACCCTCTTATGTGGAATGGGAACAGGGGTCTTTGGGGACCATGTAGACATCTTTACCAGACAGTTCTGCAGACTGATGCAAACTTAAATCCTTTATACAGAACGGACAACTATCCTACTGACCATTTGATCGAGCCGTCATTGTAGGCTCTTACATGGTAAGCACTGTGTGGAAGAGAAACGATGTATCAAGCATGGTAAGTGCCCTTAAAAGACTCAGAGTATTT
>NW_027781144.1:0-290 GCF_054177405.1 Leptonychotes weddellii | reverse complement strand
TGATGGTGATGGTGGTGATGGAGGTGGTGATGGTGATGATGGTGATGGTGATGATGATGGTGGTGATGGTGATGATGATGATGGTGATGAGGGTGATGATGGTGATGGTGGTGATGGAGGTGGTGATGGTGATGATGGTGATGATGATGATGGTGATGGAGGTGGTGATGGTGGTGATGGTGATGACGATGATGATGGTGGTGATGGTGATAGAGGTGATGGTGATGATGGTGATGATGGTAGAAATTGAGGAAATGAGGGTGGGAAGAGCTCAAGGCTGTGGACCAATT
>NW_027781143.1:0-290 GCF_054177405.1 Leptonychotes weddellii | reverse complement strand
GTTGCTGCTATTCTTTTCTTTGATCTCCTGTTGAGTTGGTAGGTGTTCAGAATGGTTTGATCCCTATCTAGCTGAATTCCTGGGACCAGACGAAATTTAGGTCTCCTACTCCTCCGCCATCTTGCTCTTCCCCCCGGGCACCTTATTTCTGACTGCCCAAATACTTGCTGTCTTCCTTCTCAACTCCTTGGCCTTTACCGGGTATAAGATGATTTGGCATTGATTTTTATTGAGGAATCCTAAAATTGCTAAACATCTCATTTTACCTACTCCCAGATCGTAAGTTGATT
>NW_027781142.1:0-290 GCF_054177405.1 Leptonychotes weddellii | reverse complement strand
GCAGCGCTCCCCGTCCTGCCTCTAGGTCGGGGCACGTCTCTGTCCTTTGTGCTTCTAAAACCGCCAGCCGCTCCCAATTCGCCCGCGCGCGCGACTCCACTGCTTGGGGTTTCCACCCCCGGGGGTTGCAGTTCACCGGTGCGACCCTGGCGCACCGGGTTTCTGTCTCGGAGTCTGCGGTTCGAGTGCGTGCGACCGTCGCTCCGGTTTCTGTCCGGGGGGCCTGCGGTTCGCGTGCGTGCAACCTCTCCGGTCTGGTTTTCCACCCCGGGGGCTGCCCTCAAGTCCTT
>NW_027781141.1:0-290 GCF_054177405.1 Leptonychotes weddellii | reverse complement strand
GGTCCTGGGATCGAGCCCCGCATTGGTCTCCCTGCTCAGCGGAAAGCCTGCTTCTCCCTCTGCCTCTGCCCCTCCCCCCAGGTTGTGCACGCTCTCTCTCTCTCTCTCTCATGCTCTCTTTCAAATAAATAAATAAAATCTTAAAAAGAATTTTTTTAAATTAAATTAAATTAAAAATTCAAATGGAGGCCTGTCTGGCCCTAAGCGTGAGACATGCTCAGCAAGAAAGAGTGCCCCACTGCAAGGGTGCAGGGTGAGTGGGTGTCAGAGGGCGAGGAGGCAGGAGGCCC
>NW_027781140.1:0-290 GCF_054177405.1 Leptonychotes weddellii | reverse complement strand
GTGTGGCTTTAACTTTGCAAATACAATTACAGGTGAGTTTTATGTTCTATACCTCAAAGGCAGAACTTTTTAAAGAAATGCCCTTTAAAATAGTGATGACAATCTTTCATGGTGAAACTTTGAAGGGATTGAGGAGCGGTCATTTGTGTTGACCTCTCTGTACCTCTCCCACTGAGAATTTTGTTGAGTTAATTAAGTTCGTTAAGTGAGCTAATGACTATAAGAAAAAGGCAAATTCTGCATTGGGTTTTTGATGGTTTTGGCTTATCAGTCAAAGCACATGCCAGACT
>NW_027781139.1:0-290 GCF_054177405.1 Leptonychotes weddellii | reverse complement strand
GTTATCAGTTGTAACTTCTCCTTTTTCATTTCTGATTTTATTTATTTGGGCCCTCTCTCTTATTTTCTTGATGAGTCTTGCTAAGGGTTTTTCAATTTTGTTTATCTTTTTGAAGAAAAGTTTTATTTTTTTAGTCTCTGTTTATTTCTGCTCTCAGTTTTATTATTTCCTTCTTTCAACTAATTTTGTGCTTTTTTTTTCCCTAGTTCCTTTAAGAGTAAGTTTGTTGAATCACAGACCTGTACCTCTGAAACAAACATTATATGTTAAAAAAAAGAAGAAGATAGTAG
>NW_027781138.1:0-290 GCF_054177405.1 Leptonychotes weddellii | reverse complement strand
TTACCAGGAGCAAGAAATTCTAGATTGAAGGAGATTATAGATTCAGCCTAAGTGGAATTAAAATCCCCATCATGATATCATTTTCTTTGAACTTTGTCTTCTCATTGCCAAACCTTCCTGTCCTCTCTAACCTGTAGTTGTACAAAAATCCATGCTGATCGTACAGACTTCATGTTTCGAATTATTAGAGGAATGGCATTCCACAACCACCTCAACAGATATGAGTCACTGGTATAACAAAATGTCTTATGCTGATAAAATTTAAATTTCTAAATCTAATAACATAAGAT
>NW_027781137.1:0-290 GCF_054177405.1 Leptonychotes weddellii | reverse complement strand
ACATGAAATGTGCAGTGTTGCATTGCTTAGATGAGACAAAAGTGAAAGTTGCGAGTGCGGTGCTTTGGCACATTGTCTGTGTCTTAAGAATATATATGTTTCCCACCACTTCACACCAGTCAGAATGGCTAGAATTAACAAGTCAGGAAACGACATGTTGGCGAGGATGCAGAGAAAGGAGAACCCTCCTACACTGTTGCTGGGAATGCAAGCTGGTGCAGCCACTCTGGGAAACAGCATGGAGGTTCCTCAAAAAGTTGAAAATAGAGCTACCATACGATCCAGCAATT
>NW_027781136.1:0-290 GCF_054177405.1 Leptonychotes weddellii | reverse complement strand
CTCTTGCATCATATCGTCTCTATTTCAACCACTCAACTGTGTCTTTGGTAAAAGAGGCCATAGATAATGCATAAAGGAATGAGCATAATCATATTGCAATGAAACTATTTGTAAAACATGTAGCAATCTTGATTTGGACCATGTCCTTGGTTTCATGACTCCTCTTCTGAAGGAACAGAGGGATTGTATTTAGCAAGATATATTTACTTTAGTTCCAAAGAACTAGAGAATTGGGATGATACACATTTGGTAGAAGATAATTGGTCATTATTGAAGAAGAAGAATAAAGT
>NW_027781135.1:0-3535 GCF_054177405.1 Leptonychotes weddellii | reverse complement strand
TTAATAAAGGAAACAAATAAGTCATGGGGAAAAAAAGCAAAGTTGTTAAAATATTGAAAAAAAACCTAGTACAGAAAAATAGGCTACTAAGTAAAAATAATGATAATAATAATAACTAGAAAATAAGAAAAGAATGTTGTAAAATAAATATGACAACTATAAAAAAGCAATAGATAAACTGAATCCTAAAATATAAATGACAGAAATTCAACATAAACAGAAATTTAAAAATACATATTTTTAAATGGAGAGAAAATTTAAGAAGCATGAAAAATAAGTACAAGTGATATCTATCTAATTCCAGAAATACAGAATAGAGAAATGAAAAAGGAAAATAATAGATGAAATAAACAATCTTCCTAGGACTAACAAAAGACAGGTCTTTATAATGACATAATTCATCAAATGGCACACAGGATAATTCACACATATGCACACTGGAAGAAAAACACAAGGCTCCAACTTTAAAAATGAAAGTCCTTAAAGCTTCCAGAGAGAGAAAGAGAATAAGAAAAAAAGAAGTGGAGAGCAACATTTTTTTTTCTGCAAAAAGTGTAAGAAATAGGATCAGAACAAAAAACCTGTACAAGCAACAATATATATTAGAAAATGCTGGAGAAATGGCCTTCATATTCTTGGGGAAACAGTTTTGAGGTTGATTTCTATACTCAGCCAAAATATTGATCAAGTCTGAGAACAAGATTGATATGCTTTCAGATATCCGAAGACTCAGTTTCTCTGAATTCCATCTAAAAGTTCTTGAAATGAGATTACATTTAGGTACCTTTTTAATGGCACAAATAGTGCAGATAAATAAAGTGTGTACTCTTCTCAATTTCTGCTTATGATAATCTATCAGGTCTACCTATCAGGTTCATTCAGCCAAATATCAATAAATATATATAATTGTATTGAAAATCTTAGGCATAGATGCCTTGGGATGTCACTGATGGTCTGGGAAGCTAAATACAGTGTCAATATTGTTGTCTTTGCTTTTTCTGCATGCAATTAACAGCAGGGAAAATTACCACTGTACCTGTTATATTGTTAACCACATGGTGATTAGGGGAACATGCTACATACTGGTGTGTTTTTGTTTGTTTCTTTCTTTTTAATTACTTGATCACAAAATAATTTTTTAAGCAATAAATGTTCCCACTTCTTCCTTAATGATTTACAATCTAATTCCATGGACTTGACTTCTCAAATTTCATTACACTTTCTAGTTGACAAACCAGTAATATCTTACCTTACTTAGTAGATTTATTGCAATCACATGAGTTATGTCACACTTTTGTCTACTCTTTCAGTATTATAATCCTCCTATTGTTTGACTTCTGAAAAATCTGGAGTCTCTTTCTCTCTTTCTAATCTCTTTACTTGATCCTTTTAGTCTTCTTGTCTGGTTTTTCTTCTTCAATCACCACTTAAGTTACTCAGTGCTTAGCTTTTTCCACTGTTCTCCTAGAAAAATAGCTTTTTCTGGTAGGACCCAACTGTTAACCACTCAGTTCATCTTCCATCTATATCTTTACATTCGACATTTCTCCAGAGCTCCAAAGATGAAAATCAGAACACCTGCAGAATACCTGCACACCCCAGTCCACAGTGCCACATTAGGCTGCTAATTCAACATCTCTAAAATAAGTCTTTTCTTTACTTAAACTCTCAATTTAGATCTGTTCCTGGATTCAGTGTTCTCAGATCAGTACTTCCATCCTTCCTGCACATGCAGCCCTCAAATTTGCAACTGTTGACTCTTCCCTCATCTTCTTTTTTTGCATAACTTCACTTTCCTGATTTCCCACTTCCAAGCAGTTGCCACGAGTTAATTGTAAGTAGAAAGAAGAAAAGAATATTTCTGAATCATGTTAAGGGAAAAGAAAAAGATATTTGACTAACTATGGTTATTGTTTTGTTGAAAATCAAATGTAGGATGTAAGTGTAAGAACTACAATGGTCATTATAATAGAGAGATTTGGGAAGATGTATGTAGTGAAAGCAGAGCACCAGCCAGGCCAGTGGAGAAACATATTAGATTTAATAACAGACACACTGAATGCACAGTCTGATTTTCTGCTGTGTGTGGGGACACCTGCTTCCCAGAATTCTCCTGAAAACAATCTTATTATTAAACTGAGAAATGATAAGGGCTGACAGTGGCTTCCAGTGGGACCAGGTCACAGGCCTAGGCTGCCCCTGAAAAATCAATTATCTGGTTACTTACATCTATATCAACAATGTCTCTGCATTCTTCCCCACTTTTCATTCCAACTGTCAGATTCCCTTACTTAGATCCTTTTCATTAGTTTTCATCAAGAGCTCCTGAAACATTACCTTTTTCTGTTCTTTTTAGTTTTCAAAAGCCATCTTAGTGAAACAGACCAGAACATGTTACTGAAAAATAAAGAATGAAATAAAAATTAAGTACAAAAGTTTAGCATGTTTATCAAATTTCTCTACATGCTCCATTCTAACCACCCCCTTCTTTTCTAATATTCCTAGGAATCCCCAAAACAGATCCCATTTTCCAGATAACTGATTTTTTTTTAACAAAGCTGAAATAGGTATCTCACTGATATCTTTTGGAAAGTACATTGTCAATTTCCTGCCTTGATAATCAAAGAAGGATATTTTCCTCTTCATGGGACTCTCCGTTGCACAATGAGAATTTATTACTTCGATATATCCTAATGTCTCCAGAAAACTAGGGCATAAATAGACTTCTTTTTTGCTTACCAAATTTTCAAACTCATGCTATGATTTTTTTGCTTTGAATACACATGGTATAATTTTTTTCTCCTTCACATAAAGGTCAGCCATTATACTTAGTTTCCCTATTTCCAAATGTCTTCTTAAATTTTTCCAAGGATTTGGAAATTAGATAACTCAGCTTAATGTTAAAATTTTACAATGTTGAAACTTTAAAAACAAAAATCACTTTCACAATATCCATTAATAGGTTCTGAGTAAAGACAAGATAAATTGATTCTTAATGAACTTAATGTCACTTTGTTATTTATTTTCCTTTCTCAGAAAACTCAAATACTTCCTAATTTTCCATAGTGTTCTAGAGGGTTGTGAATGACAGAAACTGATGACCGCCTTTCTGTGACCTTTTACTGCTGGCTGTGGTTTAAGTAATGATCTTAGAACAAATGCTTATGTAATGTTTACTAAGTGCCAGGTACCCTTCTACATATTTACATTTACTGATTTAATCTTTATGTGACTCCTTGCTGCAGATACTATTACTATCCCCATTTTACAGTTAAGGAAACTGAGGCCTTGACAGGTTATATAACTTGACCTAGGTCACATGGCTAATAATAGACAGTATTTACATCCATGATTTTAACTACTTTGCTCTATCACCCCTCATGACTAGGATATAAACTGCCTAAGATAAGTAGATTTGACTTTATTCACTGTTTTGATTTCTTTATGTTTTCCTTGTTTCCCTCATCCTTTAATGTAGATAACCAAATGTTTACCTTGCTATAGTTTCATGCATCTAATTGCATTTTGGGGTGTG
>NW_027781134.1:0-290 GCF_054177405.1 Leptonychotes weddellii | reverse complement strand
GGGACAGAGACCCCACGTTTGGGAAGTGGAGGTGTGTCCCCGGGAAATGCAGGCACAGGGTGAACACTGGAGTCCAGAGGGAAAGGATGGGGCTGTGGGGTTGCATCTTACAGACTCTTGTCAGCCCGGCGGGGGTGGGGGGGGTTGGACTTTGCCAACCACGTGCTGGGCTCCGCTGCATGGTCTTAGAAACAGGGGCGATTCGGTCCCCTCTGTGTATTTAAGAAGTCACCCTGGCCGCGGGGGTGTTTGGAGGGAGGAGCCCGCAGAGGGGCTGAGAGGGGCACCAG
>NW_027781133.1:0-290 GCF_054177405.1 Leptonychotes weddellii | reverse complement strand
TCTGTCAAAAAATTTAAAAAAAAAAAATTTTTTTTAATTAAAAAATAAAAAAACCTGCTCTGTTGTGTCATTTTATCATTCCTTCCCTGAGAGTGTCAGTGAAAGTGTACTGAGCAACCTGTGTCTCACCTACTCATTTGACTCAGCCTGGAGAGTGATGAAGCTTCCTGGTTGTTTTTAAATCTTTGCCTTTCTCTTTCTTCTGATTAAGGTATAGATATTTCCTCATCCTAGCTTTGGCCAGCCTTTACACAGCCTAGGCCATAAAGTTTTCATTTTTTTTTTTTTTT
>NW_027781132.1:0-290 GCF_054177405.1 Leptonychotes weddellii | reverse complement strand
GGCCTGCCCCATCCTCCCCACCTCCCTAAGGACCCTGCACTCCCAGCTGCCTCTCCCCTGCACCTTTGACATTTCCCTCACTGCTCCCCATGGCACTCACACACTCAAATCTCTCCTCTTTGGCAAAGAGGTCCTCCTTCACCCTCACTCACTTCCAACTGGAACTTTCTCTGCCTTCATAGCCAGACTTTTGGAACCACACTGAGTTCTCTCCCCACATTAGTTCACCCTGCTTTCCTTATTGCCTGTACCTCCGTCTGCTGCTCAGCTAGTCAGGAGCCACAGGCTCT
>NW_027781131.1:0-290 GCF_054177405.1 Leptonychotes weddellii | reverse complement strand
GATTTTATTTATTTATTTGACAGAGAGAGACACAGCGAGAGAGGGAACACAAGCAGGGGGAGCAGGAGAGGGAGAAGCAGGCTTCCCGCCGAGCAGGGAGCCCGATGCGGGGCTCGATCCCAGGACCCTGGGATCACGACCTGAGCCGAAGGCAGACGCTTAACGACTGAGCCACCCAGGCGCCCCAAAAATGAAATTTCTATATAAGTTTATGAAAGTGATGATGATCTCATCGTTGTCATTGTCGATTATTATCAGATCACACCAGCCACCGTAATTGGTCAGTCATT
>NW_027781130.1:0-290 GCF_054177405.1 Leptonychotes weddellii | reverse complement strand
TCAAAAACTGAAGAATAGCTATAGCCATAATGAGTATGGACAAAGGCAATTATTACTTTTATTTGGTAAAAATGTTTCTTTAACCCATCTACAAGGCTGCATTATTCTCTGATCTTACTACCTGATTTTAATATTTTTCTTAATTGTAGGTGATCATTCCAATATTTAACTACTTTGCTGCCTAAAGAACTAGTATTTTTTTTAAAGATTTTATTTATTTGTAGGGGGGCGCAGAAGCAGGGGAAGCGGCAGGCAGAGGGAGAAGCAGGTTCCCCACTGGGCAAGGAGCT
>NW_027781129.1:0-290 GCF_054177405.1 Leptonychotes weddellii | reverse complement strand
TGTGTCATTCTTCCCATGTTAATTATGGATGAGAGATGGAAGAGATGCAGGCTGTCCTTCTGCTAAGGACAGATACAACAATCATCATCCGAAGAAGAACATTAGTAACAACAAAAAAATTTAATATGAATACAGAGTAAAAAGGAAGGCAAGACGTTAGGCTCTCTCATACATTTATTCAACCTGTATTTATGAAACGTCTACTCTGTAAAATGCTTTTTAATTACATCTACTTTGTAACCCATTTCCATTTCATTTCATTCTGTCCCTGCAAGTTGACTAGTACATTA
>NW_027781128.1:0-290 GCF_054177405.1 Leptonychotes weddellii | reverse complement strand
GTGAAAACAGGATTTGGGTTCTGATGGTGACCATAAAATACTATGAAGAAATTCCTTCATTTACTCCCAGAATAAACATTTAAAATTTGTAAAAAAAAAAAAAAAAAAAAAAAGAAAGAAAAAAAAAATTTGTAACTATGCGAGGTGATGGATGGGTTAGCTAATTTTATTGTAGTAATCATTTCTTTTTTTTTTTTTTTAAAGATTTTATTTATCCATTTGACAGAGAGAGACACAGTGAGGGAGGGAACACAAGCAGGGGGAGAGGGAGAAGCAGGCCTGCCGCTCAG
>NW_027781127.1:0-290 GCF_054177405.1 Leptonychotes weddellii | reverse complement strand
GAGCCCCCACCCTGCTCTTTCATCCAGAGCCCTGCTCACCTTAGCTACTGTGGTTCCCACGCACGGCCTTTCCCTCCTAACACAAGGAGGAAGGCAGAGGGTTTGCTGGGTGCACTCGTGCATGTGTGTGAGCCCCTGGAGCAGGGCTGGCGCACAGTAGGAGCTCATGCACTGTTTGTGGAAGGAATGAGTCCACCATTGGGGAGGATCTGGGTTGGGGGCTGACGGGCCCACCCTAAACAGCTCACAGTCAGTGCATGCATGAGTTGTGCTACCGTGACCATATAGGG
>NW_027781126.1:0-290 GCF_054177405.1 Leptonychotes weddellii | reverse complement strand
TAACTGACTGAGCCACCCAGGCGCTCCTGTTTATTTTTATTTTGTATCCTTGTCATTATTTCTTTTGTGTGGAACAGCATTCCTGTATTACATACTAAGAAAATAAATTTGGCTTATTTGAAACTCTGATAGCATAACATATAGTTTGGGAAATGCAGAGCAAACCAATGAAATATTCTCATTTATTTGATTATTCATCCGTCCTTCATTCAACTAATACTTGCTGCACGCCTGTTTTGTGCCAAGGACTTTCAGGCGCTGGAGATAAAGTGATGAGCAGAACAGACAAC
>NW_027781125.1:0-290 GCF_054177405.1 Leptonychotes weddellii | reverse complement strand
CGCAATGCCTGGTATATTGTAGGAAACCAATAAATGTTAGCTATATGACTGTACTAACTTAGGGGCAGTGAGAGCAAATGACCCCCAACTCAGGTGTTAATGACTCATATGCAAAACAATGACCTAAACAATGGACCGCTAATGAGTCTTACAGCTCTCCATGCTGTGACCCCATGGACACCAGCAATGAGCCACTTTGGGGTGGTGGTAGCAAGTGGCAGTGGGGTGTGTAGATGTGTGTGTGTGTGAGTATATGTGTGGGGGGGAAGAGTCAGGAAGGAAAGTGAGCT
>NW_027781124.1:0-3535 GCF_054177405.1 Leptonychotes weddellii | reverse complement strand
TAACAAGCCAAAAAAAAGGGGGGGGGTAGTTTATTTTTTATAAAAGGGGGGGTGATGATCTTTGTTATTCAACCCTGTAAGTAAACATGATTGTAATACTAATCAATGATGCTGCTGCTGCTGATCATGTCAACGAGGCCACGCTGTTTGAGTGTGTAACCTCCCCCAGCCCCCCATGCCCGCAACTCTGTGGCCCCCCCAACCCGCTCTTCTCTCCAGGCCTCTAATCACCTCTAATTCGCTATCAGGAGGCGAGGCCAGCCCCTCCCAGACAGCCCAGCACAGGTGAGGCCGCTGATCCTTCGCGCTAGCCTCCTTCCCTCCTGGAAGGTCAGCAGCCGTTCCATGCCCTTCTCGAGTCGGGCACTGAGAACAGGGCCTGGCACACAGCAGGTGCTCATTAAATACTGAATCGATGCAGGAAGGAACCGCTTCCTTCAGCTCACCTGCAGCACGTTTTCCTACGGGAGGGTCTCAACAAGCTCCAGGAGCCGGAAAAAGTGTCACTCTTGTACCCAATTTGCAGATGGGCAAAGTGAGCCTGGGGAACAGTGGACCTGCCTGAGGTCACACAGAGCCTCGGACTCCCACTCTGCTCCAGGTCCTGAGCCATGGAGCCCCCCGCTAACGGATGGCCAGTTCGGGCCCCGGGGATCATCAGCCTTTGCGGCCCTGCCCTCCCACCCCTGCCGACACCCAGGCCCCAGCGGTCCAACGGCATCGCCAAAATGGAAACCGCTAGCCTGGAAATCTCCGGGGGATGGAGGAGGGGGGCCATGGCGTGCAGCGTCGGGGCCGTGCTGATGATGCCTGCCATACACGAGGCCCCCCGGTGCAAAGACACACAGCTAATTAGCTGTCAGGAGCGATGCAAACTCTAGCCCGGCCCCTCCCCGACAATCTCTCCCGGAATCGCCCTCTGCCACCGTGTGTCACCACATGATAAAAGGAAATATGTTCAAAGCCGAGCCACTAACAAGAGACGGGGAGGCTCACAGAGGCAGAGAGCAGCAGATTGCCTCTGACACTCTCCTAGGAAAGGGGGATAAATTAAAACCATTAAAAAAATAATTTGTCATCGTCAGTCTTCAGAAAGACGTTATTCTCGAAGAGCAGGGCGTTCTGAGCATCATCTGGGAGGTGCCAGCACAGTGGCAGAGGGCCTGGGCTCTGGGTTCAGAACAGGCTCTGCCTCTCGCTACCCATGTGACCTGGGGAGGGTCACTCCTGGGCCTCAGTTTGCCCATCTGTAGAGTGGGGGTGGTAGAAGCCCCTACCTCATAAGCTGTGGGGGGAGATCCTAGAGGAATGCACTGGAAATGCTTGGCATCACGAGGACATCATAAACACGTAGTAAGTTGTAGGTACTTCTCACCCACCCTGCTGCTGATCGACTCAAACATGGCCGAACTCTGAACGTCTCTCAATTTCCCCGTGTGCAGAATGCGGATGATAACAGCTCTGACCTCAGAGTTATCAGGAGAATTCAATGGATGGATGAGGCCTAAAGTGCTTAGCATGCACCTGTGTAGACATTTGCTGGGTCCTGTGGACGCAGTGGAAGGTGGACAGCTTCAGGACAAGGGGACCGATAAATGCTAAGCCCTCCCCCACCGGCTGCCATATCCTCCCCACCACATGTGGCTCAGCAAATCTCTCACTCTGAGCTTGTTCTTTCTTCTCCCAAGGGGCCCCCATGGAACCGGCTGGAAGCGCTGCCTCATGGTCAGAACCCGCTGTGCCGCCTTGCAAATGTGAGAAACTTCTCGGTGCCCCTCCTTCTCCGCAGGGCAGGGAGAAGCACACGGGTTGCTGATCCCTGCTGAGCCCTCACCAGAAGTTAGGCACGATTCTAAACGCTACATGAATTCACTCGCAGAGGTCTGGCAGCAGCCCACTGTACAGATGGGAATACTGAGGCACCCAGAAGTAGTCGCTTCCCCAAAGTCACACTCCTAGTGAGTGCTGGCCCCAGGACTCCTGCCCCCCGGGGCCCTGGTGGGGTGTTGCAAGGATGAGATCATGCACGTCATGGCTTCCGGGCATGCCGGGCACTCAGTAAGCACCCGGTGAGTGTTGGCAGGGGCCAGGGCTGTGGTGCAAGGACAATCAGCAGGACAGCACTGGTGCGGGGGCTGCTGGGATACAAGCAGACGGACCATCCTGGGGCAGAAGGACAGCGCCTGGATGATGGGGGTGGCCCTGGCACTCCAGGCCCTACACAGTGGACGTGAGGGCTGGTAGCTTAAAATACTGTCTGAATACTCAACTCTCACGTGGCAGGCCTCTTCCCGGGTGACCTGAGCCACTCCGTGGACAACACCCACTGGCACACAGCCTCTGTGCAATCAGGGGTCGTGGGCTGTCTTAGTTGAATCCATCCCCAAATGCTGAGCCAGGCCTCATGTCTCTTCTGCCCCCTCCCCTTCTCTCTGCAGCCACAGATGGATTCCCTGTGTCCCTGCGGACAACAGCCCCCACGGCTCACACGACACGTGCTCAGTGCCAGGTGCAGAGGCCCCACTAGACACAATCCTGGTCTTTGCCCAGCACCGTCTGGCGGAGGGTGGGGGGGGACGGGTGAGCACAGGGAGGAGCAACCCACTGTGGAAAGTTCTAGGACTGCAGCATTCTGGGGGGAGAGCTCAGGGGACCAGGGAGGCTCCTGGGGGTCAGCCTCTGTTGCTGGGGAAAACTGCTCCCTGCTACATGAGTCCACGGAATTGAAATATTTGACCTGACAAGCATCAAGGTCACTGAAATTAAAGCCCTGGTGTGTCCTCCCCAGACCAGAGGAGGGGGTAAAGCCAGGTGGCTGGGAGGGCTTGCTGGAAGGGGAGAGGCTGGAGTCACCCCCCACCCCTGCATATCCCCCACCCCCATGCTGCTGGAAGGGGAGGTGGGCTGCCATGGGGCCCCTCCCAGGAGCCTCCCAGGCCTGGGACCCCCACCCAGGGTCCTTCCAGGGGTTGTGCTGGGAGGGGTGTGGCCTGTCCCATCCCTTACTGGACCTCCACCTCCTCCCACCCCCTCTTCTCTGTCCTTTCAGCTCCAACCGAGCTAAACCCGTGTGTGAGGGGTCTCCACCTTCAGGAAGCCAGGATCTGGGGCCCCCACTGCCTCTGAGCTGTTCCAGTGCCCCCCAACCCATGAAGCCCTCCACTGGACTGGCCTGCTTCCTGCATACCCGCCCCCCAGTTCTTCCTTCTCCGAGGCTCCCCACCTCTGGCACTGATGTTTTCATAGTGAGAACAACCCTCCGACGGAGGCCTAGCTACAGTCCAGTGCAGCTCTGGTCGGTTGCTTTCCCCCTCTAGGCGTCCAGGGGGGGTCCCAACTTCCCCAAACTGGGTGACTCAGTATTGTGACATCTAGACCTTCAGCCTCCTCACAAAGGAAAGAGTCTTCTGGTGTCTGGTGCAGAGTGGGAGATGGGGCACACAGTGGGGAGATGGGGCACACAGTGGGGGATGGGGTGCACAGTGGGGAGATGGGGCGCACAGTGGGGGATGGGGCGCACAGTGGGGGATGGGGC
>NW_027781123.1:0-290 GCF_054177405.1 Leptonychotes weddellii | reverse complement strand
TGGGGGAGTCCTGACGGAGGATCGGGCACCGACTGGCTAGGGGTGGCTGGGGCTCTGGGCCCACGAGCAGACCAGTGTGTCTCCTGAGGCGTCCTGCACAGCTGCGCGGGTAAAGATGGAGGCCCGGAGGGGCTTATGGCCACTGCCGGGAGGCTCGGTGAACCTCGCTGGGCCTCGCCGGGCCTCGCCCTTGCTTTTCGGCAGGCTACGTGGAGCCAGAGGGGACGAGGCTCCGAGCCACGCAGCCTCAGAAGCGGGAGTGTGCTCCCCCACGAGAGCAGAGCTGCGGG
>NW_027781122.1:0-290 GCF_054177405.1 Leptonychotes weddellii | reverse complement strand
GGGGCGCCTGGGTGGCTCAGTCGTTAAGCGTCTGCCTTCGGCTCAGGTCATGGTCCCAGCGTCCTGGGATCGAGCCCCGCATCAGGCTCCCTGCTCAGCGGAAAGCCTGCTTCTCCCTCTCCCACTCCCCCTGCTTGTGTTCCCTCTCTCGCTGTGTCTCTCTGTGTCAAATAAATTTAAAAAATCTTTAAAAAAAATTTAAAAATTTTTTTTAAATCTTAAAAAGAAGCTTTGAAAAAAAAAAAAAAGAACGAAATAAATGAAGAATAAAAAGTTAGCCTTAGGGCGCC
>NW_027781121.1:0-290 GCF_054177405.1 Leptonychotes weddellii | reverse complement strand
GTTGGGTTGGATGGGGGAGACCCTAACAAGCCTGGTAGCACATACTGGATCCCTAAGCACAGCACTGCTTCATTTATGGGGATTGCTGCCACTTCCTAAACTAGCCTCTTCTACCATGATGAACATCCCAGACTTGGTCGCCATTGACATCTTTCATGAGATGATTTCCTCAAAGTGGGTATTTACTTTCTCAAATGCCAAACCTTTAAAGCTCAGATAATTTCTTAACAATTTTCCATTGGAGGCACCATAAAAGTATTCTCTAAAGTGGATAGCAGGGGCACTTGGGT
>NW_027781120.1:0-290 GCF_054177405.1 Leptonychotes weddellii | reverse complement strand
CGTCCAGGGACAATGTAGGCCCCCCAGAACCATACATCTTGATAGAAAGTCCTCAAGATCAGAGAGGGGGTGCCCCCTGCCTAGCAGCTCCCGGGGGGCGGGGGGGCACGGAAGCTCTGGGCTGTCCCCACAGGAAAGGGCTACAGCAGGTCAGAGAAACCACACACGGTCACCAAGCTCATGTACATCAGGTGTTCAGAAGGCTGCATCAGGAGGCAGGAGACCTAGATCTGGGCCTTAGTCTTCCTATTCTAGGATGAGGCTGGAACTCAGATCACCTACATGCTCTT
>NW_027781119.1:0-290 GCF_054177405.1 Leptonychotes weddellii | reverse complement strand
GTCAAGGGAAATTGATGGTCCAAAGGAAAGGGGAGAGTTGAAAAAGCCAAGCCTTTGTGAGGATGAAAGAGAATGGGATGGAGGCAGAAGAAGACAGGCTGAGCCAGGACCTGGGCAAGGCCCATTTTTGCATAGCCCCTGGGGAAGACTCAGCAGACAGGTGCACATGCGCAGAGGTGGGCAGAACAGAAGGCTGAGCGCTGAAGGAACCGGAAGTAGTTCTGTTAGGCTGGAGCCTGGAGCGTAAGGAGGGCAGTTGTCCAATAAATGCATGACGCCTTCAGCTCATC
>NW_027781118.1:0-290 GCF_054177405.1 Leptonychotes weddellii | reverse complement strand
TTTTTCACTAAGCAGAGTTCTTTCAGCTTTCCTCCTTCAGCCTTTGAACAGGTAAGTATCAATGGAATTACACTGAAAGGTTTTCCAGTGGTTTTTTGCCTCCGTCTGTTTCTCACATGCGAGCACCTGAGGCTTCTGGGCTGGTCTAGGACTGTGGGCTTCAAACCTCCCACCAAGCCGAGTGGCCCAAGGCTTCGCGGTTCTTTAAATACAAATGAGTGGGGTTGGGGGGCGTGGTGGGCAGACGACTCCCTGCTGGAAGATGGTCGAAGATCAAAATGGAACCAGAC
>NW_027781117.1:0-290 GCF_054177405.1 Leptonychotes weddellii | reverse complement strand
CCAAGCAGATTACTTAGCCCGGACCGGGCAAGGGCAGGGCAATTCCGCCTCCAGCAAAGACATTTGGAAACCACGGCAACAGGCCCCTAGCGAGAACAGCCAGCCAAGACCAAGTTTACCGATCAATGAGAACGGCAGAACTCCAGTGCTGGGGGAATACTACACATAGAATTCATGGCTTTTTTACCATGATTCTTTAGTCTTTCAAAGTTAATTTTTTTTTTTAATTTTTCTTTTTCCCTTTTTCAACCAACATCTTATCAATCCCTTTTTTAAAAAACATTTTTATT
>NW_027781116.1:0-290 GCF_054177405.1 Leptonychotes weddellii | reverse complement strand
ATTCTGCATCACTAAAGTCCAGAAATCAGTGTCACAGAAATGGACCTTACACACACCTTCAAACTCCACTTGGGTCTGTCTCTATTTTAACACATTAAGCCTCTCAGGACATTTAAGGTTTACAGTTTTGGTCAGAACTGTAGTTCCAAGTCAAATATGTTTTTCTAAGAGCAAATAATATGGGTTTTAGTAAACTTTTAAAATCATATGGTAATATCAATGTCTTCCTATGTGTCGCAACAACAACAGAACCATCAGTGTTGGAACCCTGACTCTTTTTTTTTTTTTTT
>NW_027781115.1:0-290 GCF_054177405.1 Leptonychotes weddellii | reverse complement strand
GATGAGAGGTATCTTCTATTATGGTCTTAATAGCATTTTTATCCTCATAAAAATATGGAAAACTTCACCAGATTCAGTCCATTGCAGCTCTTAAAACAAAAAGAAGTACTTATATAACCATATTTCCCTAAAAACAACACCATTAAAAATTGCACCAAAAAGAATGAAATACCTAGGAATAAACTTAACCAAAGAGGTGGAAGACCTGTACTCTGGAAAGTTATAAAACACTAATAGAAGAAATTGAAAATGACACAAACAAATGGAAGGATATTCCATGTTCATGGATT
>NW_027781114.1:0-290 GCF_054177405.1 Leptonychotes weddellii | reverse complement strand
CATCATAGCTGATGGTCAAGTGTTGATCACCGCGATGCATTTTGCTAGGTAGGGCGTCATCGTTATATTCAAACGTGGTAGTGACGCCATCAGTGCTAATGAACTCGGTAGGTAGGCTTTGGCCTGCAACGATCGTATTTTTAAACTGCTCTGTGAGGCCTTCAGGGTATTTAATCTGGGTGATGTAAACCCCTTGTTCATCCCAGATGTATTCGGTTTTAGCTGT
This sequence comes from Leptonychotes weddellii, assembly GCF_054177405.1. Taxonomy (NCBI): domain Eukaryota; kingdom Metazoa; phylum Chordata; class Mammalia; order Carnivora; family Phocidae; genus Leptonychotes; species Leptonychotes weddellii. The sequence continues at coordinate 64 of NW_027781114.1, read as the reverse complement.
CTTGGTTACGCCATCTTGTTGATTTATCGGGGAGTCGATAGCAGTCACGACGTCTTTGCCATTG
>NW_027781113.1:0-3536 GCF_054177405.1 Leptonychotes weddellii | reverse complement strand
GCCTCCTGCTCGGGCCCTGGTGGCTCCTGGGTGTTCCTGGGTGATGTTTCTCGGGTGGCCGCAGGCGTGGGAAGAGGCTGGGAGGGGAGCCAAGGTTGCCTTGAAATCAGGGAAATCATTGTTTTGCTGTGTATCTTTAAACAGGTGCACATTTGGAAATGCTCCTTTTAATCAAAATCACAAAGTGATACCATTTTCAAGTGAATCTCATTTAAATATAGCTTCAGACTCCTCTAAAAATTTTTTTTTAGTAAAAATAAGCTTTTTGAGTCATATCATATCTAAGTAATGACTGTCAGTGAAGGTTACACTTCTAGGGGCACGGAAAGAACCAGGCTCTTCATTCTTTGACACGCTGCTTCCCCACCTGGCTATCCTTTCTCCCCACTTCGATTTTGACTCCCCCCAATTTTAATCGATCGCTAAAAGCCCAGTTAAAATTTCACACCCCTTGAAAGCCTTTCCAGATCCTCTAAGTTATGTGTTTCTCCCTCATTATGCCCTATTTCAGCTGGTTTGTACTTCTACAATATTTATGAACTCTATCTTCTATGTTCTGTGTAGATATCTCCCACCTCCATTGCACTGTGACCTTCTTGAGGATCGGTGGTTTGCCTTATTCATCTTTGGACCAAGTTCAAAAGTTCAAAAATACTAAGTAGAATACATCCTTTGACTTGAATAACACTGAATCTTTGTTGATTTAAAATTCATTTTCACAGGTCTACAGGTCCTAAGTGGTGTAGAATATTGTTTAGAAGTAAAAAATTAGTGAATACATTTATGAAATCAGTCCCTCTCAGCTTTCCTTCACTCATAGTTGTAAATACCTCCAGGCCAGGTGTTTGATTCCTTCTTTTCGATAGTATCCACCAATCAGAGCAATTGCAATGAAATTGCTTGGAAGGGAAATCCCCTTTAAAGAAGGATGTTGGGACTCGGTGGAGGGCAGCTATGGGGAGGAGCGAGAAGAAGTAGAGGTGTCCAAGCAGCCTCCCCAGGAGAGGGGGAGGACCAGAGGGAAGGAAGAGTGGTTCTCTTCTGGGAAAACAGTGGGAACAGCCAGGACTGGGAGGTGGTGCTGAGTGAGGATATGCCAGGATTCAGGAAGGATGGAGCTGTAGGTTCTAACTTTCTAGAACATATCTCAGCTTCAGATGAGAGCCTGTTATCAGACCCATGCACAAAGTGCTAGGCATTAACTATCCTATGAGAAACAATAGTCCAAAATTACAATGGCATAGAACAAATGTGGGCCCAAGTGTTTTTAACAGAGAAGCATAACATATATACTAGATATTGTCAAATCTTATGAACCCAGATAACAGCAGGGAAAAGATTGCAGAGCTACTGTTTGAAAGCGACCAGTTTTCCCGTGTGTATATATCCGTGCAGGTGACCCTTACTTCATGCACCCATAGTTTATGGACTGGCTCATGCGGTATGATTCACACTTGCTCTTTGTTAAAGTATAATTTTCAAAAATTAAACCCATGACTCTCATGCAAATATAAAATGAGCATATGTCATAGATTTAATTAGCTCATTAATAAGAGAACCAGCTTGATGGTATTTCTGGTTGGAGAGAACAGGATGGAGTGGAAGCCTTTTCAGTAGCTGGAAGAGAGAATTCTTACATAAGATCATTAATTTTAGGTAAAAAAAACACTTACAAAACCAAACCAAACCAAACCAAACCAAACCAAACCAAACCAAACCAAACCAAACCCAAACCACCTAATCTTCTGCAGGGAAAACCAGCTGAAATTCTAAACTTTGGGGGTTATCTTTTCTCTCAGACAGGAATCATTTGTACCCACTGGACCAAGTTCATTTGTATCGCTGTCTGACAAGAATCATTTTTCTACAAGTTAGCATCAACCCTTTCAGAGTTATAACACACCATTAGCAATATTAAATGGCAAGTCAAACAAAGAAACAAAAGTACATGCCTGGAGAGTCAGATAATCCTCAGGCAGACCTGATAATCCAGCTCTAGTTTGACCCCAAGAAACAGCAAGCTAAAATCTTTTAGCTTTTTTCCAGGTTTTTGGGCAATTTTTCTTAACACCAATTTACAAGGGTTTTTCTCTTTCTTATCTGACCAATAAATATCTAGGAGACTGCATATTACTGGGGAGGGTATTCCCAGACGCATTATCCAGCTGCCCCATTTTAACAGTGAATCTTGAAACTGTTCACATGATTAAAAAAAAAAAACAAACCCAGACTATGTGGGGTATAAATCTGAGTGAGAGCAGAAACTGCTCTTTGAAAGCATAGTGTTGGTGAAATGTTGCAGGTTCCAGGTAGCTGCATCATTGGAGAGAAGGAAGCACCTGCACATGCATTTTACTCACACTTGGCCAATACAAGGGAGTGCAGTGTTTTCTGCTTTCTGACAATCCTGAGGCCGTTATTAACACCATACCTGAAATCCATAGGCATGTTGCACTTTCTCGAGGGTCTGTCTTGTGTGCTGAGCTGACATCATGCTTAGAACATGAATTTAATGGCTTTACCTTGACCATGTTTAAAAGGAAGTATGGAAATAGTTTCTCAAATAATATCTGTATATAGGACTCACATTGCAGAAAGCAGGTAACATTCCTGGACACTGCAACTCTCCCGGGTATCCTTTTTTTTTTTTTTTAAAGATTTTATTTATTTTTTTTTATTTATTTGACAGAGAGAGACACAGCAATAGAGGGAACACAAGCAGGGGGAGTGGGAGAGGGAGAAGCAGGCTCCCCGCAGAGCAGGGAGCCCGATGCGGGACTCGATCCCAGGACCCTGGGATCATGACCTGAGCTGAAGGCAGTCGCTTAACCAACTGAGCCACCCAGGCGCCCCTCTCCCGGGTATCCTAAAAGGCAGAGGCAAGACAATGATACCAAGGGAGGGTGCTCGGGCTAGAAGACCCCGGTGACTGATGGGATGATTCGGTCAACTCCAAAGTTTACCCTGATCTCACCACTAAAACACATTTCCTCCTTTATTGCTAATGTTAGAGAAGAAAATCTTTTCCCCTACCCTCTTAGGCTTTGTCCCAAAGGGTGTGCAAATTAAACTGACAAGATACAGATTAATGGGAGAAAAGACATACAATTTTTATTAATCTTTTATTATGTATGAGAGTCCACAGAAAGGGAGTGAAACTCAAAGAACCAGTTAGACACAGGGGCTTATATTCCATTTTTAACAAAGGAAAGGGGGTTTGGGCTTGGAGGGATGATACATTGTAGGAAAGTGACTAGGAAATGGATGAGGGAATCTAATGGGAGGTAAGAGTTATTTTGGTAAGGTTTTTTTATGTGGACGCATCTCAGTGCCGATTCTCTCTTCTGCTTGGTACGGCAGCAGATACACTTTCACAAGGGAAGGTAATACTCTGATTTTAGGCAGAAAAGGGGAGGAAAGTTTCTTGTTGCATCTGTTGATTTTCAATTGCCTTTAGCTCAAAACAATCTTGATGTTAACAAGGCATATTTTGGGCTGGCATATCCTGATCCCCTTCACTAATATTTCAGCTCCTT
>NW_027781112.1:0-290 GCF_054177405.1 Leptonychotes weddellii | reverse complement strand
CACCAGCTTGCATTCCCACCAACAGTGTAGGAGGGTTCCCCTTTCTCCGCGTCCCCGCCAACATCTGTCATTTCCTGACTTGTTAATTTTAGCTTTTTTTTTTTTTTTTTAATTTTAGCCATTCTGACTGGTGTGAGGTGATATCTCATTGAGGTTTTGTTTGGATTTCCCTGATGCCGAGTGATGCCGAGCACTTTTTCATGTGTCTGTTTGGCCCCCATTTCTAACTTAAGATCAACCAGAGGAAGCCATTTACGTACCCCTAACCAATCACACAGCATGGCCTGCTT
>NW_027781111.1:0-290 GCF_054177405.1 Leptonychotes weddellii | reverse complement strand
CTCATTTTATTTCTTCTGTTTTCCACAAAGGATCAAGTATTTATTTAAAGTGCCTTGGCAGGATATCCCAGTTAAAGCTTTGACAGTCTGTTTACAGTTCACTTCTGCCCTGGGGGCAATTAAAGGCACATCACAGGATAAACAAGGTGACTCTCAGGCTAGAGGAGGAGGATGTGCCGTAGGATTTTTTTTTTTTTTTCAGCTTTAAACTTTTCCCTTTATTTTAGTTTCATATTATTTTTTTTTATTCTTATGTTAATCCCCATACATTACATCATTAGTTCTAGATG
>NW_027781110.1:0-290 GCF_054177405.1 Leptonychotes weddellii | reverse complement strand
GTGTAAGAAAGTGGTCCAGTTTCATTATTTTGCATGTAGTTGTCCAGTTTTCCCAATACCAGTTGTTGAAGAGACTTTTTCCCATTTCATATTCTTGCCTCCTTTGTTGAAGACTAATTGACCATATAATCGTGGGTTTAGTTCTGGGCTCTGTGCTGTTCAATTGATCTATGTGTCTATTTTTGTACCAGTACCATACTGTTTTGATTACTACAGCTTTATAGTGTATCTTGAAATCTGGGATTCTGATACCTCCAGCTTTGCTTTTCTTTCTCAAGATTGCTTTGGCT
>NW_027781109.1:0-290 GCF_054177405.1 Leptonychotes weddellii | reverse complement strand
CTGGCTGATACCAGGTTTCTAACATGGCAACTGGAGGGTCAGGGAATGAAAGGGGGGGGGCGGGCTAGAGCCACGGACTGCACTTCCCCCTCGCCCATTATGGAGTTGAGGGTAGATTCCGAACCCGACTCTCAGACAGGGTCAGTGGTCAGTAGCAAGGGGGTAAGGTGGGGCGATATGGGTTCCAGGGCTGACAGTGATGACCTTGAAAGGTGACCCTAGAGACAACAGTGACCAGAAGTCTAGGAGTGAGATACATCCCAGACCCCACTTATGAGACTTGGGCTTGG
>NW_027781108.1:0-290 GCF_054177405.1 Leptonychotes weddellii | reverse complement strand
TCATTATGGTCTTGATTTGCCTTCTTTGGTCCTTGGCCCATTTTTTAAATTGGATGATGATGATGATCATCATCATCATCATCTTTACTACTGAGTTGTATAAATTTTTTGTATATTTTGGATACTGACCCTTTAGCATAAATATGGTTTGCAAATATTTTCTCCCATTCTGTGAGCTACCTTTTTTATTAACTGCTTCCCTTGCTGTGCAGAACTTTTTAGTTTGATGTAGTCCTCCTTGTTTACTTTTTCTTTTGTTGCCTAAGCTTTGGGTATACAAATAACCATTG
>NW_027781107.1:0-290 GCF_054177405.1 Leptonychotes weddellii | reverse complement strand
GTGTCTGGCTTCTTTCACCTAGTGTAATGTTTTCAAGGTTCACCTACATTATAGCATATATCAGAACTTCATTCATTTTTATGACAGAATGATATTCCATTGTATGGATATACCACATTTGTTAATTCATTCATCAGCTGGTGAACATTCTGTTGTTTTCACTTTTTGGCTATTATAAACACTGCTATGAACATTAATGCACAAGTTTTTGTGTGGATGTTCAGTTCTCTTGAGTAATACTTAGGATTGGACTTGCTGGGTCACATGGTAACATTATGTTTAGATTTTTT
>NW_027781106.1:0-290 GCF_054177405.1 Leptonychotes weddellii | reverse complement strand
ATCCCAGACACTTATCAGTCATCCAAAACACATGCACATAATTTAAAATTTTATAAAATTTTCCAGAAAAGTCTAAAATTAGATTGCCTAGTAGTCACTATGTGTCTCCCCAAATTTCTAATATTATGGTATCTGTTCCTCAAAAATATTTTTCCTACTTTTTCATCGAAAATTTCTTATTTTCCAATTTATGTTCAGTCTCTCATTGCTTTCCCTTAACTTCTCCCCTGCTTCATATCCCATTCCTTAAATCCCTATAACCAACCCATCATAGACTTGTATAATATTCT
>NW_027781105.1:0-290 GCF_054177405.1 Leptonychotes weddellii | reverse complement strand
TGGTTCAACTGAAGTTGAAGCAAACTTCAAGTCATTTTATCTGATCTGTGTAGCAATTAGGAAAGACTTATGATGAAAAGAGCACAGAGCCTGACATGGGGCTCGATCTCATGACCCTGAGATCATGACCCGAGCTGAAATCAAGAGTTGGATGCTTAACCAACTGAGATGCCAGGCACCCAACTTTTCCTGACTTTTAAAAGAATTGTCTTGGGGCTCCTGGGTGTCTCAGTTGTTAAGAGTCTACCTTCGGCTCAGGTCATGATCCCAGGGTCCTGGGATCGAGCCCC
>NW_027781104.1:0-290 GCF_054177405.1 Leptonychotes weddellii | reverse complement strand
GGGTTCACCGAGGATGAAGTTGGACAGCCCCATGACACAGAAGGAAGTAGATGTCATGCAAATCAGTGCACGCATTTCACACAGTGGCCCGTTGTGGGAGGACCACCCAGGACAGCACAGCCCGGCCCCCAAGGAGCCACGTGCTTTCAGGAACCTGCAGGTGGGATCCTCAGAGCAGCTCCCCGGGGCAGCTGCAGCGAGCAGTTCTGTTCTGGACCCCCAGCAGCCCTCCGCCCCGGAGCTGGGGAGCGATTTGCAGAGAATGAGAACGTGTTCTCCAGAAGGTAGAT
>NW_027781103.1:0-290 GCF_054177405.1 Leptonychotes weddellii | reverse complement strand
CCCAGGCGCCCGCTGTTTGCCCTTTTTTGACCCCTTATCATATGGTTTTGATAATTGTCATCTTATGACAGGCTTTAAAATGTGATAGGGTAAGTCTACCATCATTGCCTTTTTATTTTATTTATTTTATTTTTTATTTATTTTTTTGTAGTTTTAAATTTTATTATGTTATGTTAGTCACCATACAATACATCATTAGCTTTTGATGTAGTGACCCACGATCCATTGTTTTCGTATAACACCCAGGGCTCCATGTAGTACGTGCCCTCCTTAATACCCATCACTGGGCT
>NW_027781102.1:0-3536 GCF_054177405.1 Leptonychotes weddellii | reverse complement strand
TAATTATTACATTCATTTGCTAACGGTTTGTCCTCTTAGTTGGCTGGCTGTTGCAAACAAGGAATACAGAACTATTATTTCAGTACCTGTTTTCCATTTAATACTAGCTAAGTGATATATATATAATTAATTCATCTTTATCAGTCCATATTAGTAATATAAATAGATTAAGTGAAGCAGTGAATTTCAAAATTTGTGCAGGGGAAACTAGTCGATAATTTGTTTCCAATAAGGCTAGTAGCAAAATAATTACTACAAAGTCAGTCCAAGCTAGTAGTAAACCCCTGATTTAGCAAGCTGAATCCAAGTATGAAGTTAGGTCATTTTAATTCCTGTATATTACTGTGCAAATCTAGAATTTCCTATGTAAGAGAGAGGGCCGGCAGCATCAAAGTCCTGCGCACGCCCCGCGTCCTCCTCTTTCTCCCTCCCGAGGCGTCTCGCTGTCCAATTTTCCAGGAAAAAAATATCCAATGGAAAAAAGACAGTCTCTTCAATGAAGTATTAATTCTAACTCCCAAAGTCTTTGCCTGAGTGTTAAATGCTGTATTATGACAAAATTCTCCTATTTTAATTGATGCTTCTTTATCCAACTTAACGTTTCACTCCCTTGATCTAAAACCCTCAAGATAGAGTTTATTGCATAAATTCCAAGTTCCTCCTGAGATATGTTAGACAGATACTATAGCAATGTCAATATAAAGTCCCTCTACTCCCTTATCTCAAATTGGACAAGGTTGGGATTTTATCCTTCCTATTGGCTGGGTCACCAAGAGAGGCTGTAGAGGTAGATCTTGAGGGGACAAGCATTGTCTTGTAAGGCTCCTGCCTTATTTGAGGCCTATTTCAATCTTAAGCAATGGGCCCAGTATTTTTGTATAAGATGAAGTTGGCTGTTCATGCAGGTCTAGCATATCCTCCCATAAAGGATATTTGGGACTTTACATTTCTCAGTGCATCTATCCAGATATCCCCATCCCAACTCTCTTTTGTTCCACATTTTCCTGATTGGAATCCTGACCTTGACATAAGGGACCTGCTAGCATTGAGAATTCAGCCTTCCATGAAACTCTGCTACTCTTACAACTAAGTCCTGAGCCTCTTCTTTTACTCTGTCCTTTCATCTGCAAAAGATTATGGGTTTTATTAAATGCTGCCAGGACACCCTCTCCTCTGGCTTTTGCATGTTACCTTGAATTTTGATTTGTCACCCTGCACCTCTCATTATTTCTCTTTAATGACTCAACGGTGCACCCAGTTCCCCAGTTTATTTTTTCCCTCATATCTCAAGCAAGTGAGTCCTTGTAACTTAGGGTAGCCAAATAATCCAGTCCTAGCCAGGCATGGATGGGGGCCAGGGAAGAATGTTTGGTGCTCAGTTAATCCATCAAGGTGTCTCTTGGTGCTGCCATGCCCAGTTTTAACAGTGAACAGTGAAGAATAGCAGCCATGGCCTATGCAAGGGCATGGTAACCCCAAATTCAGATTCCCCAGGGATGACAGCACCAGCAGAGGTGCTAGGCTCTAGCTGAAGCTGAGGGCTTCCAGACTGAGCTGTGGAAGAGGGGAATGGTGAGCACTAGTTACTGACTGCACATCAATTATAGTCTTGAGGTATAGTTCCTACACTTGCTTACTCTCTTTTTGTATTTCCCTGGGAAATGAGAGCAACCAGCATCCTGGAGAAGCTGTTTGCAGATGGGCAAACTTGCTGTAAGAGCAAGTGGATCTGAGCAGGGAAAGGACACTCTTGCAGTGCATATGGTGGCATTCAGCCCTGAGTCCTTCTTCAGGGTGACATACCTATCATCTGCTGGCAAGTACAGCTACTGACTACTCAGAGATGTGTCCCTCACTGGAATAGCTATCAGCCATAGGAATTTCTGTGCTCAAAATTATGTCACCTCAAAGGGGGTGGCCTACAGGCAATGACTGTTGGATGTGGGGACACAAAAGCCCAAGCCCTTTGCCTTAAGTTGGGGCAACTCTGAAAGATCATTCAGCTCCAAAACTTGCTGGGGGACTGGCTAAAGCTCATTTGTAACCTTGTAGATTTGCTGCTTCTCTGCCCAACCTTGCCTTCCTCACTTTCTTACAGGTATACATCCTCAGAGGATTTTCTAGTTAAATCTTCCAAATGCAACTCCCCATCTACGAATCTGTTTCTAGGGAATCCCATTAAACCAGTGTCATTGGGTTTCTCTTGATGCAGCCAAATACACTCCCCAACGGGGATACAGTTTGAGAAATGGGGTCCTTACTGGTACATTCCAAATCAAAAATACCTATGTCATTCTTATTTTTAAAAGTAGCCTTGGGGTGCCTGGGTGGCTCAGCCGTTAAGCATCTGCCTTCAGGTCAGGTCATGATCCCAGGGTCCTGGGATCGAGTCCCACATTGGGCTCCCTGCTCGGCGGGGAGTCTACTTCTCCCTCTCCCACTCCCCCTGCTTGTGTTCCTGCTCTCACTAACTCTCTCTCTGTCAAATAAAAAAAAAAAAAGTAGGCTTTAGTTAAAAGAGCCAAATCTCTTATAATTTAAGTGGCAGGTAATTGGTAAACTGAAATAAGGCAAAGACATAATTTCTTAGACTTCGGATCAAATGGGAGAACTCATGACTGAGTAGACTTCTTATAGACCCTGAGCAGACACACCCTGAGATAATTATGACTTAATTCAATTGTTCTTTTCTTTTCAATTAGCTCAAATTAATTTCTGCTTTTATATTTATGCATTACTTCTTCCTGCTTTATAAGAAAATATTTTTTCCTCTTTCTAGCTCTCAAGTTGAATGCATAAAGCATTTATTTAAATTCATATATTGGGAAAAATCAAAACCGTAATTTTTTGGGAAATCAATCACATTTTATCTCAGAGAATACTAAATTGATTATTTCACATATAACCTAAACAGCATATATTGGTGGATGTTAAGATAAAAAGATCTAAGCTCGCAGTTGGTTTTTTTTTTTTAATTGTTTCCATGACCTAACTACAACTTCAGTATCTCAAAAAGATATTGTTTCATTTGTGTTTTTGCTTTTGCCCTATTTTTATTCCCACTGTATTTTAAGCAGTGTAGTCACTTGAAAAAGTCTCTCCTATATAAAATAAATTAATTTCAAAGTATATGAAACTTCAATATAGTGTATAGTAAATCCAACATTTCTAGAATTTTTAAAGTTTGGATTTTATTACAGTGAATCATAGCAAGATGCTCAGCTCAGGACAGTATCTCTAATAAGCTTGAAATCTAAAAATAATATTGATTTCTACCACAGTTATTTTAGTGCATTCACTAATCATTATTTTCACTCCCAAGAGAAATTGTGAAAACAAAAATATTGTGAATAAAATACTTTTAAGAAAAACTTCTGCAAACATCCGAAGATACTTTCATATTTGTTAGAAACTTTCTACAAAGCAGTGTTTGAATCTGAGATGCTTCTTTTGACAATAATATTTATAAATCCATGTATTTATATTCTCTGCTTCTTCCTTTCTTGTTTCCCTTTTGATTCCTGTTCTCTTCCTTC
>NW_027781101.1:0-290 GCF_054177405.1 Leptonychotes weddellii | reverse complement strand
TTACAATCCAGCAATCGCATTACCGAGTATTTACTCGAAGAATATAAACACAGTAATTCAAAGGGATACACGCACCCCTGTTTATAGCAGCATTTATAATAGCCAAATTATGGAAACAGCTTAAGTGACCATCCAACTGATGAATGGATAGAGAAGATGTGATACACAGAGGAATATTATTCAGCCATAAAAAAAAAAAATGAAATCTTGCCATTTGCAATGACATGGGTGGATCTAGAGAGTATTATGCTAAGTGAAATAAATCAAATACCATATGATTTTCATATGTG
>NW_027781100.1:0-290 GCF_054177405.1 Leptonychotes weddellii | reverse complement strand
GGAGCCCAGGGCCACAAGGACAAAACCAGAGTCTCCAAACTTGGCAATGAAATTCTCAAATTCCTGGAGAGAGGTAACAAAGGAAAGCAGATGAACACAGTTGCTCATGAAAGCCTAGACAGCCTTGAAATGAAAGTCAGCTATTTACTGAATACACCCTCCTGTCAGTGGCCTAGAGCTCACTGTCTTGAAGAGGTTCTCAATAGCCCCTGGGACAGCTCAGTGCCCTCTGCACTGTGCTCATATCCATTGTGTCTGGTGGCCTTGAAGTCATTTCTCTGAGACCTCAG
>NW_027781099.1:0-290 GCF_054177405.1 Leptonychotes weddellii | reverse complement strand
GAACGGATTGCAGGTGTTTGATAGTCAGCTGTGGACATGACTGGCAGATCTGTGTTTTCAGAATGATTAATCATCCCACAGTTACCTCTCAGCTGGTGATGCTGCCCAGAACTGTTTAACATTCTAGTTCCATTGTTGAGTTCTCAACTTGGAGGGCCTCTAGTGGCTGTCAGTCTCATTAGGAGGAGAAAAAAAAAAAAGGAACTGCTATGTCATCTAAAGGGTTTTATGCCCAGAATCTAAAATGTGACAGTTCTAAGGCTGTCCTCTTTTTAATAGTTAGGGAGTTT
>NW_027781098.1:0-290 GCF_054177405.1 Leptonychotes weddellii | reverse complement strand
TTCCTTCCTTCCTTTCTTCCTTTCTTCCTTTCTTCCTTTCTTTCTTTCTTTCTTCCTTTCTTCCTTTCTTTCTTTCTTTCTTTCTTCCTTCCTTTCTTTCTTTCTTTCTTTCTTTCTTCCTTTCTTTTCTTTCTTTTCTTTCTTTCTTTCTTTCTTTCCTTTCTTTTTCTTTACGACCCGAGATCAAGAGTTGCAGGCTCTTCCAACTGAACCATCCAGGGGCCCCTGCTCAATTAATTTAAATTCTGCCTCTATTGAGGACTTCTCTTAGATGGCTTGGATTATGGTAT
>NW_027781097.1:0-290 GCF_054177405.1 Leptonychotes weddellii | reverse complement strand
GGCGTTTATCTTAAAAATGCATGTGACTCCATGATATCTCTATCTTGGTTTTAATAAAAAGTATTTTGTATTTGCCATAGGGATAAGGTAGGGTTTGTATCTGCTTATTCATGTTCCTCTCTCATGGTGCAGATCCTCAGAGGGGAGGCTCCCCAAAGTACATACCAGATACCCTACCATTCCCTTCTGGGGATGGGGGCAGAATGTGCCAGGGGCGGGGGGGCAGGGTGCGGGTTGGCGACTGAGCTGCTGTTAGAGGCTCAGGAGGATTAGGCTTAGGGGGAAAGGAG
>NW_027781096.1:0-290 GCF_054177405.1 Leptonychotes weddellii | reverse complement strand
TTTTAGAAGGGATGTATGTATACAGTAGTAAACAAAACCAAAATTTCTACTCCCAGAAGGTGTCATTCTAGTGGGGGAAAAAAAACAAAACAAAAATAAACTATGACAGGTGGTGATCCATTCCACGATAAAAAATAAATAAATAAATAAAGGACAAAAATATGAAAAAAGCATGTGTTCATTTATTTAATAAATATCCAATGAAAGTAGACATTGGATCACATCCAGAAATAGAGATGCACATCACAAATACTCCCATTTAAGAACTCAGTGTATTGGGAGAATCAGAT
>NW_027781095.1:0-290 GCF_054177405.1 Leptonychotes weddellii | reverse complement strand
CCTGAGCCACTTGGCCCCTGAAGCTCAGTTTTCTCATCCATAAAATGGGGATGGATACCACCACCTGTGTCCAGGGCAAGCTGGAGGATTCTAAGAGTACCAATATCCACGACACACTAGTCCAGTGCCTGGCACACATATAGATGCCCAATGAAATGTTCCCGGTTTTTGTAACTATTGGGAAGCAACCAGAGAATACTGAAAGAAAAAGACAGAGAGCCTGGCAATCTACTAGAAAACATGTCTCTGAAAGGCTCATGTTCCATATTCCTTTTTCTCCTTGGAGAAAT
>NW_027781094.1:0-290 GCF_054177405.1 Leptonychotes weddellii | reverse complement strand
GCGGGGAGTCTGCTTCTCCCTCTGACCCTCCTCCCTCTCATGCTCTCTGTCTCTCATTCTCTCTGTCTCAAATAAATAAATAAAATCTTTAAAAAAAAAAAAAGAAACTATGAGCTAAAGTAAGGCAAATAGAGACATTCATACCTTTTTGGGAAAAATGAACACTTATATTTAGTAACATGAAATGCAATAATGACCATGGAAAATTGCAAAGGTAGTACCAGACTTAAGATTTTACGTTCCAATTATATAAATTAAAAACTCCTTTTAGCATTTTATTACTTTATCTT
>NW_027781093.1:0-290 GCF_054177405.1 Leptonychotes weddellii | reverse complement strand
TTTGCATTTGAGGACCTGAATTTGGTGGTGGGGATGGTGGCAAGGAGTGGAATGCTGTGGTCTGGATGTTTATGGACCCCCAAAATACATTTTAAAATCCTAATGTCCAATGTTATTGTGTTAGCAGGTGGGGGCTTTGGGTGTTGATTAGCTTATGAAGGCAGACCCCTCATAAATGGGATTAGTGCCTTTATAAGAGTGTCCTTGGACAGTTTGCTTACTCCTTTCTCTAAGTGAGGACACAAGAGAAGTGGGCAGTCTGCAACCGGGAAGAGGGTTCTTACTAAAAC
>NW_027781092.1:0-290 GCF_054177405.1 Leptonychotes weddellii | reverse complement strand
GGCAGGGAGTCTGCTTCTCCCTCTGACCCTCCCCCCTCTCATGTGCTCTCTCTCATTCTCTCTCTCTCAAATAAATAAATAAAATCTTTAAAAAAAAAAAAACTAATCTATGGTGTTAGAATTCAGAAAAGTGTTTGGATTAAAGATGAGCAGAAAATTCACTGGAAAAGGGACTAGGGTGATGGAAATGTTCTAGATCTTGTTTCAGGTAGTGTTGCATGGGTGAATACAATTGCCAAAACTCATTCAACGGAAGACTTAAAATCAATTCAAAAAGCCCTAAAATGAAG
>NW_027781091.1:0-3538 GCF_054177405.1 Leptonychotes weddellii | reverse complement strand
AGAGACGATGGACTCTGAAAAACAAACAGGGTTCTAGAGGGGAGGGAGGTGGGAGGATGGGTTAGCCTGGTGGTGGGTATTGAGGAGGGCACATTCTGCATGGAGCACTGGGTGTTATGCACAAACAATGAATCATGGAACACTTCATCTAAAACTAATGATGTAATGTATGGGGATTAACATAAGAATAAAAAAAAAATTAAAAAAGAAAAAGAGGTATATGTGCAAACCAGCGTTCTGACTGTGTGCTCTCAGGCAATTACGCAACAGCTTCCTCATCTCCGAACTGGAACAATACTTCCCACACAGTGCAAAATAAAAATCACCTGTGGCCGCTGTTATAATTTAACGATTACACAAATCATAATACTATTATAATAATAACATTAATAATTTTACTGTTGCTGTTATTAGATGGGCTCAAAAAAAAATCTGTTCATACCTACACTGCCCAGTGTCAGGCATTAGGCAGACATAGGGCAACGGCATCCACCATGTGCTGTCTCCTCATCTAGCTCATAGCCCACACGGGCTTCTTTTCCAGACACCTAGCCCACGTGGCCTGGCCCCTTCAGTATCTGCCACCAACGGGCAACATGAAACCACGGGCAGTGAGACAGATCCCCACTTCCACTACCCAAACACCTGCTCCCAGATGCACACAGATTTGATCTCTGATCAAATGTCTCCTCCTCAGTCAACCCAGTTCTCCATCTAAAATAGATCCTGCTGCCATCATACTCTATTTCCTCACACCTCCCATCTTCACAGCACTTACTACTACTTAACATAGCATTTATTCCTTATCTCTCATTCTAGAATGGAAGTTCCCAAGAGGGGGAAATGTGTCTCTGTCCATTGGGCGTAGAACGATATCCAGCATGTAAGAGGTGCTCAATAAGTATACTGATATGCAAGTTAATAAAGTTATAGAAAGGAAAATATGCTTGCAAAATAACATTTTTAAAGATTACTGTTGTTACTTTTACCCCAGCAGAGAGGGTTCTCAAGGCACTGTTAAAAGGTAAGTGTCCTACAGACTCGAGTCCTACTGTATTGAAAATGCTTTTTTCCTATGTAGCATAAACTCATTAAAAAAACACCTTGTCAAAATATACTGAGCACTTTTAAATTAACAGCTATGAGAAAAAATGTACATTAGCCATAACAATTGTTTAAAAGGTGGGGCGCCTGGGTGGCTCAGATGGTTAAGCGTCTGCCTTCAGCTCGGGTCATAATCCCAGGGTCCTGGGATGGAGCCCCACATCGGGCTCCTGGCTCAGCGGGGAGTCTGCTTCTCCCTCTCCCTCTCCCACTGCTCATACTCTCTCTCTCTCTCTCTGTGTCTCAAATGAATAAATAAAATCTTAAAAAAAAAAAATTGTTTAAAAGGGTACTTCTGGAATGAATAAAGCTCAAAGGGCAAAATGAATTCAACTTGCTCCCCTTCATTCCCTCCAACTCAAGTTTCTTGCATGTAGGTCAGAATAAGCATTAACTATTAAACAGCTCTGTTAAAGTTTAATGTTATGCTATGTTAAGATTCCAAACTATTTTAAGGAGACATGTGACAGTCAGTAAGCACTGACCAAACTAAGAGGGTATTAACATATTTACTCTGTTACTAACCAAATCTTAGATTTGGTTTTGAAAACCTTTAAACAGGGAATTCAAAAAAGGACATCCCTCTTCTACTTGCCAAAATAACTTCCCAAAGCATGGAGGAAAATAAAAACAAAACAATATATAGGATTCACAGGTAAGTGGATTTTTAAGTGAATTTAGATTCTGAAGAAGGCTATGAACTTAATTTATATAAAAAGAAAATGTTGCAATTCACCAATTTTTCACCAAGAAAAATTTTAAAATCCTGTTGCTAATGTAACAGAACAAACATCAAGAGCACTTAGAGGAATAAATTAACTATTCAAAACGCAATAACACAAAATAAAATTTGCAATGTCTGGTATCCAATAAAAAATTACCCAGCAAGCAAAGAGCAGGAAAATATAACCCAGAGGAGATAAATCAATCAAAACTAACCCAGCACTGAAAGAGAAGTTAAAATTAGCAGGCAAGGTCACTAAAACAGTTGGTACAACTATATTCCATATTTTCGAAATCTTAAGTAGAGAAATGGAAGATACAAAAATGATGCAAATAGAACTTGTAAAGATGAAAGCCAGGATGTCTAAGATGAAAAATTACACTGAACAAGATCAACAGCAGATTAAACAGTGCAGAAGAAGAATCAGTGAATGTGAAGATACAGTACGAAAACTATCCAAAATGAAACCTACAGAGAAAAGACAATCAAAGGGGCATCAGTGAGCTGTGGAGCAACTTTTCATTGTCTAACATGCATGGCATTGGAGCCTTCGAAGCACAGGACATGGAGAAAGAATAGGAAAAACCATGAAAAATAATGCCCAAGATTGTCCCAAATTTGATGAACATTATAAACCCACAGATCCAAGGAAAAAGCTCAATGAATCCCACAAGCACAAGAAACATGCACACAAAGACACATCAAAATAAAACTGCTCAAAACCAGTGACAGGGAAAAGTCTTAAAAGCAGCCAGAGAAAAAGGACATGTTACGTAAAGGAACAAAAATTAGGACGATAGCAGATTCTTGCAGGAAATGATACAGCAAAAAGACAGTGAAGCAACACCTTTTGAAAAAGTAAAAATTAAGAGTTAGCCCAAAGGTTTTAAGCTCCAAGCCTTCTGGCTTACATCTACACTTCTGTGTAGCAAACTCCTGGTTTGCAATAGCACCTTTGAATCACAGACATTCCATTTTCTTCAACACCATCATCTCATCTGGTTAGATGCAGTACTGGTGTGCGGAAAAGCCACGAGGTACGTATCTGTTGGGAGGGCACCTAAGGGAATCCACTGTAACCTCCGGGCCAGGTATAGTGCTACCCAGTTCACTTAGATTGTATCTAATCCCCATAAATATGCCATGTGAAGCAAGAAATATCTCCTCCTGTTTTACAATTCAGGAAACAAGGTCAATTTGGCACAGAAAATTACACAGCTAGGCATAACCAGGTCCTTCTCACTCCATATAGCTCTTTCTATTAACGCACAACTGAGGGACGCCTGGGTGGCTCAGTTGGTTAAGCGACTGCCTTCGGCTCAGGTCATGATCCTGGAGTCCCGGGATCGAGTCCCACATCGGGCTCCCTGCTCGGCGGGGGGTCTGCTTCTCCCTCTGACCCGCTTCCCTCTCGTGCTCTCTGTCTCTCATTCTCTCTCTCAAATAAATAAATAAAATCTTAAAAAAAAAAAAGATTTAACGCACAACTGAAATATATTAAGCTAAAGGAAAACCATAAAATACCAAAGTTCATTCTGGGATAGAACTAGAATGATAAAGTGGAGAATTCTACTCAAATAAAAGTAAAGCAGATTTCTTAATGAAAACAAAGAACGGTCTTTTTTCCACTTATTATAATGGACAAGGCCCCCAAAACAATTGCCCTACAACCAATACGACACGGTGTTTCAGAACACGGTCTCTTCTATA
>NW_027781090.1:0-290 GCF_054177405.1 Leptonychotes weddellii | reverse complement strand
GCCGCCCTCTTGGAACATAAACCTGAGTGTTCCTTTTTTTCATATTAAACAATTAAAGCAGTTAATAGAAAAAAGAAAATAATTTTGAGGTTCACCCCCGCCAAAGAATCTTATTGAACCCTGCAAACAAAGGAGGCAAATGCCAGGGAAGTGACCTTGATCAACAAGTGGCAGTGAGGTTTAAACAAGTTTCTCTGGTAATTTTTTCTGCTTTCACCAGCGCCAGAGTTCTAGGTGACTTCTTTTCTTTCCTCAGTAGGAGGAGCAGATGAATGCGGCTGTCTGGAGAG
>NW_027781089.1:0-290 GCF_054177405.1 Leptonychotes weddellii | reverse complement strand
TCTCTTTGTGGAATAGGAAATGAAATCAACATCAATTATTTCTTTTTCAATTTGGAAAATTGAATTTGTTAAAGCTATTTAAATTTAGAAGACAGTTACTGCATACAGTAAACATTCCCATGCAAGAAGTGCTTATAGGAAATTTGAAATGATGGCAATTTCAAACCCTGAGTGAGAAAGGGCTTTCACTCTGATGAAACAAAAGGCAAGAATAGGAAGAAGGACCAAGCTGCTGGGTGTGTTGTCCCCAAGGGCTCTTCTCAGAAGCTCTGAGTGCAGGGGGCTCCAAT
>NW_027781088.1:0-290 GCF_054177405.1 Leptonychotes weddellii | reverse complement strand
TGGGGGCCCAAGAAGGGGTCTCAGGCTGCAGGGATGGGACCCCTCGGTCCCCTGTCTCCCCCACCCCCACACGTGTCGGCTCTCCTCTCAGCAGGGGCAGCACGAGGATGGGCCTGGGCAGCACCCCCTCCTTGGGGTCCAGCAGTGGGGACACAGCACCTCCTGCTGCCCGAGCACCAGACTCCCGACCAGGGTCACGGCCGTATGCACGTCACGCCTGGGACTGCGTCGAAGCTCCCACGACACCCTGCTGTACTTTACTTGGATCTGGTCTGAATTCCCTTAGAATT
>NW_027781087.1:0-290 GCF_054177405.1 Leptonychotes weddellii | reverse complement strand
TGTTGTGTGTAGAAATGCAGCTGATTTTTGTGTATTGATTTTGTATACTGTAATTTTGCTGAATTCATTTATTCCAACAGATTTTTTTTTTTATTGTGTGTGTAGTCATAAGGGTTTTAGAGATATAAGATCATGCCATCTGCAAACAGAGCTAATTTTACTACTTCCTTTATGATTTGGAAGCCTTTTATTTCTTTTTTGTGCATAATCACTCTGGCTAGGATATCTAGTAGCATGTTGAGTGCTAGTGATGAGAGTGAGAATCCTTGTCTTTTTCCAGATATTAGGGG
>NW_027781086.1:0-290 GCF_054177405.1 Leptonychotes weddellii | reverse complement strand
TGTTTCAAATGGTAAAAAGTAATGAATTACTTCTTGCTTTGTGATCTTGTCAATTTAGACTCTAAGCTTATTATCATATATCATAATTATCAAATATAACCTACTGTGTACCTATATATCCAGCATTTCTCTAAGCATCAGAATACTAATTAAAGGTGTCCACTGGTGGGGCACCTCGGCGGCTCAGTTGGTTGAATGTTTGACTCTTGACTTCAGCTCAGGTCATGACCTCGGGGTCCTGGGATTGAGCCCTGTGTTGGGTTCTGCACTCATGGGGAGTCTGCTTGAGA
>NW_027781085.1:0-290 GCF_054177405.1 Leptonychotes weddellii | reverse complement strand
TTCCTCTAAGTGAATAAGAACAGCTGGTGGGCATGCGGGCCCTTCAGGCCGCAGCTTTTCAACCTCTTGTCCCCTGAAGCCACTGGGGAGGGCTGGGGGCTGCAAGCTGGATCTCCTGCAATTGACCTGTGTCTGCAGGGCAACAGGACACATGCGGGCAGCCTCCTGGCAAGTTCCCGACAGGGCTGCTCACGCATCTACCAGAGGTCTCGCGAGGACACAGTCGGCCCCACCCAGCGGTCTTTGGAGTGGATGCAAAGTTCACATGATGAGACTCCCCGCTGCACCTG
>NW_027781084.1:0-290 GCF_054177405.1 Leptonychotes weddellii | reverse complement strand
GCTGTGCCTATCAACTAACTTTGAACCAAACTGTTCTTTACCAGATTCCCTGAAGTCATTGGAAAGTCCCCTGACCTTTCTTTAAAATGAAGAATTAGATACCAGCCCTTTATTTGTAGTGTCATTTGCAAATATCTTCTCCCATTCTGTGTGCAAGATCTATAAAGAACTTCTCAAACTCAACACCCAAAAAACAAATAATCAAGGCAAAAAATGGGCAGAAGACATGAACAGACACTTCTCCAAAGAAGACATACAAATGGCTAACAGACACATGAAAAAGTGTTCAT
>NW_027781083.1:0-290 GCF_054177405.1 Leptonychotes weddellii | reverse complement strand
CTGCCTTTCGGAGACACTCGGCCTGACTTTTGTGGCCTGATTTCACAGTCCATCCTTCCTAGCTTCCCTCACCGCTCTGGGAAATGTCCACCATGTGTTCTTTCCAGGGCCTGACTGTTCTAATCCAGTGCATACACCACTGGTCAGATCCTAAGGGTGTAGCAGATGCATGCCGTCCAAGAATCTTGAAGGGACAGGCCTCTAGGAGGGAATTTTTTTTTTTTTTTTTTTGGATGGGGAGCTGATAGGAGTGCAGAACGGTCTCATGCTTGTCACACCAACCCAGGGAG
>NW_027781082.1:0-290 GCF_054177405.1 Leptonychotes weddellii | reverse complement strand
GGAGAGAGAATGATCTGGCAGAAACATGGGCAAGCCTTCCCTGGGATGATGGGACAAGAGATAGCTGAGGACAACTAGGAGTTTTGTGGGGTTTTTTTTTTTTTTTAATTTCTTTGTTTAACTAGGCTCCATTCCCAGTGTGGAGCCCAGCATGAGTCTTGAACTCATGACTCTGAGATCAAGACCTGTGCTGAGATGAAGAGTCAGATGCTGAACCCAGTAAGCCACCCAGGCGGCCCCTCCTATGAGTATTTGAGAGGTTGGAGATTCTCTTTAGTATTCTAGGGCTT
>NW_027781081.1:0-290 GCF_054177405.1 Leptonychotes weddellii | reverse complement strand
TGGGGAGTTCAGGTGTGGTGTGGAAGGAAAGAGCTTCCCTGGGCTGCATGTTGTCATTGTGCCTCATGACCTGTCCCAGTTGTTAGCTTCTAGGCTTGCCTAATATTTTTGGTGGAAATTTCTTTCAACCTGGGGAAGAAATGAGCCTTCTTATGTCATCTTCTGTTGCTACATTGGGCTGGGTCACCTTATGTTTTCCAGGGGAAAGTAAGCTGACCTGCTGCTATGTTGTATCTCCAATCCTGCCATCCATAACCAATTCACCTGTTCTTTCCATCTTTCAGAGTTCT
>NW_027781080.1:0-3538 GCF_054177405.1 Leptonychotes weddellii | reverse complement strand
CGTCACCTGCCCCCATTTGGAATCTCCAAACCCAGCAGATTCCTGTGGTGCGGTACCGTGCTGCTCCTCCCCGGGGAGGAAGGGGAGTCTCCCCAGATCTGCCGCTTGTTGGGTCCCTGCTGGAAGAGCAGTGGCCTGACTGTGCTGCGGATCATGGTTTATAGCAACCCTGAGCTCAGAGCCTGCTCCTCAGCTCTGTCTCTGCAGCTGGCTTCCCTGCTCCGATACCTGGGAGCTCTGCCGCACTGAGGCACCCTGGTCTTTCTGTGACCCCAAGGGTCCTGAGAGGGTTCCATCCTCCGCTTAGCCACTGGAGCGACATCCTTCAGCAGAGCCAACTTCTAAATGTTCCGATTTTGTGCTCCGCTGCTCTATCACTTGCCGGTAGCGGCTGACGGAGGCCCCATTCCCCGCCATCTATCTTCCTGAATATCGCCTCGGATTCACTTCTCTGGATTTACTTCTCCGCACATCCTACATTCCAGAAAGTGGTCGCTTTTCCATTCAGAGAGTTGCTCCTATATTTTTCTTCAATCTCCTGTTGAGTTTGTAGGTGTTCAGAATGGTTTGATCCCTATCTAGCTGAATTCCTGGGACCAAACAAAATTTAGGTCTCCTACTCCTCCGCCATCTTGCTCCTCCCTCATTTTCTATAGAATTCTAAAAGCTTATTTTCTAAGAGACCCAACACACTAACTAAAGATTTTGAGAAAACAAAAATACTCCAAGGCTACATTATTTTTGTTATTTTTATCTTTTTTAATATTGTATATAGCATTTCATATCCTGTACCAATGCAAAGTTTATTTTCTGAATAAATAATGAGATCTCTAAAATGATAATTCTACTATTAACTCAAAAGACAAATATTTATTTCAGGTTTTAGGGTAAAAAATAACCCCAGTCATTTAAATAATATAATAAAACTGTTGGCATATGTGTCTTTAATGAAGCATATGTTTTAAGATATTCTGAATGTGTTTTGACTTTAAAAATTCAATAATTTAGAAGTTGGTATAATATGGTATAACATAAATTGTTCCAGATTCCTCCTTACCTATATCAATTGGTATATTTCATTTAAATTACAAATCATTTGTTTTTATATGACATATACAATCTCTCCCGTATAAACAGTGGCTTATATAATCAGCAGATTATTCAATCAACATTTATTAGACCTACTGAGAAACCAGAGTTATCTAAATAAGAAACAAAATGCTGTGGGATTTGATGTCAAACAGCATATATTGTAATTCTTTTTTATAAAGCAGGTATAAAATAAAATTTAAGTATATGAATTAATTCATTGAGTATTACTTTAGATTTAAACAGAATAGTAGATCTCTGGCATTTTTTTCCCAAGTTTTTCAGTGGCAGTAAAATATAAGTGATTATGAGTTTTCTCATGTACATCATGTGGTCTTTATTATAATAATGTGATTCCATGTAATAAATGCAATCAGTGAAGCCACATAGTTATTGTGATTGACCAGGCTCACTGACTTGCTAAGTGACTCTTGTACATGCATCAAGCTTTCACAAAATCATTTCAGATTCTGGTAATTTATTCTCTTTAATTATCAGGATTTTTTTCTAACTTACAATTTTAATCAAAGAAAGGTTTTTCATATATTCATTTATGTATGTGTATGTAAATATATATATAAAATCTACATATATAATTATATTGATGGGATTAAATTTTAGATTAAATAATGAATTATTGAGAGGCATGATTTTAAAGAATAGGAAGAAAGAACAGTCAGGTTTCATATGTGACAAAAACAGAAACAGCCATTGCAACCTCAAAAATACTTTGGAGATCACTTTATAATTTTTTGTGGTATTTTTTGCACATTAGCTCAACAAATGGTGTGTGCTGAATGATTTAAAGGCTTGGTTGGTTGGACAGAGATGGTGACTTGGGCTCAAATAAGAAGTGATGTTGAAATATTTGTTAGGATTTACAATACAAAAACAATGGCTAATATTTTTACTGAAAAATATATAGACACATTTTTTATGTTTAAATTCTATATTATCTCAAATTCACAGATGAGAAACTATGCTTAATCATGGTTCTGGTCTAAAAAAAAAAAAAAAAGGACAGCATTAAATCAAGATTTCTTTTATCTCCACACTGTATTTTTTCATTTCATCAATGCTGCCCTTCTGACAAGTCAAGGGACTGATAAAATACTTCCATTAATAAGATTTTTTTAAAAGATTACTTTATTTATTTTATTCTTTTTAATTTTTTTAAAGACTTTATTTATTTATCAGAAAGAGAGAGCACAAGCAGGGGAATGGTGGGCAGAGGGAGAAGCAGGCTCCCTGCCGACCAAGGAGCCCGATGCAGGACTCGATCCCAGGACCCTGGGATTCATGACCTGCACTGAAGGCATATGCTTAAACAACTGAGCCATCAAGGCATACCTATTTATTTGCTTTAGAGATAGAGAGCATGTGCACAAGTTGCAGGAGGTGCAGAGGGAGAGAATCTTCAAGCGGACTCCCCACTGAGCCCAGAGCCCAACGTAGGGCTCGATTTCACAACCCATGAGATCATGACCTGGGGCAAAAGCAAAAGCTGTACACTTAACTGATTGAGCCACCCAGGCACCCCATGTCTATTAGAAAGTTTTAAGCAATAGGTTATATGGTATCCTTACTGGATCTCACAGATATCATGTGATACAATAGAGCAAAGTATGATCCCAGTCACTTAAATAATACAGAATAATAAAATTGTAGATGTGTAGCTCTTTAATGAAGCATTTGTAAGTTTCATGATAGTCTGAATATGTTTGACTTTATAAATTCAACAATTTGGTAAATTAGTATAAAATGTTTTGTTCTAAAATCTTCTTTACTTAGCATCAGTTGGGGTCATATTGATTATTATTATTCATATGAAATAAAATTACAATCATATTGAATATTATTATGATAAAAATATGTATGTAATAATAAAGAGTTGATATGTCTACCTAAGATACTGTAGTTATTGCCGAGAAAATGAGAATTATAGGAGATACGGAAATTTAAAAAAGACACAACGGGATAGATACATTACAGAAAAAATTAACCAACTTGATGATTGAAAATGTGTAGAAAGTAAAATAGTTGTCAAATCAAAACCTCAATGAGATACCACCTCTCCCAGTTGAATGGCTAAAATTAACAAGTCAGGAAATGACAGATGTTGGCCAGGATGTGGAGAAAGGGGAACCCTCCTACACTATTGGTGGGAATGCAAGCTGGTGCCGCCACTCTGGAAAATAGTATGGAGGTTTCTCAAAAAGTTGAAAATAGAGCTACCATACAACCCAGTAATTGCACTACTGGGTATTTACCCCAAAGACACAAATATAGGGATCCGAAGGGGTATGTGCACCCCAATGTTTATAGCAGTAATGTCCACAATAGCCAAACTATGGGAAGAGCCAAGATGCCCATTGACAGATGAATGGATAAAAAGATGTGGTATATATATACAATGGAATATTATGTGGCCATCAAAAGAAAAACCAGA
>NW_027781079.1:0-13824 GCF_054177405.1 Leptonychotes weddellii | reverse complement strand
GATGGGTTAGCCTGGTGGTGGGTATTGAGGAGGGCACATTCTGCATGGAGCACTGGGTGTTATGCACAAACAACGAATCATGGAACACTACATCTAAAACTAATGATGTAATGTAGGGGATTAACATAAGAATAAAAAAAAATCTTAATTAAAAAAAAAGAATTCCATCTTCAGTTTTTTTGTGTAGTATTAAAAAATATATTGGGTAGCGTGTTTTCCAAAATTTCCTGGCTCTGTGCTCCCCTCTTTTATCTGTATGTTCTGTCCTTACCACTCATGTCCATATCCTGCTCAATTTTTCTTTCACTCCGTGCAGTTTTTCAGCATAGAGCCCTCTCCTGGAGGGTGATTTTCAACAATTCACAGCAGCTATACAGCCCCAGAGCTTATCAGGAACCCCCTGCACTCAGCTCCTAGTTTCAGTTGCTGTTCTCCAAACTGCTCTTCCCATGCTGAAGAATACCTCTAGATTATTCTGGACCTGAGCTCAAGTCTATGAGAGAGGCCCCAATGCTACCCTCTATTGTTTCCCTTACAGAGAGATGCTGCTATTATTCAGGTCCCATGGATTTTGATGGGGGTTCAAGAAGATTCACTGTCTTTTTGTTGTAAATGTTTTCCATGTTTTTTCTCATTTTGTTCTTTAGTAGCTCAGTTTTTATGTGAAAATTTGGGAGATCCAGAAACAATGCTGCCACCACCATGTTCCCAGAAATTCAAGGGTATTATTTTTGAAGAAATTTGGAGAAGCTTCCTGATATTGCAGGTCAGGTGCCATTTTGAGCTGCAATGAAGCTCATTTATGATTCAATTTTTTAAATTTTTCCTGGCCAAGTTCCACCTCTTATCGCTTGACTAGCAGGTATCTTTTCATTACTTGCCTCTAGTCCTGAGCAGGATTGAAACATAGAACCCATGTGATTTACGATGCCCACCTCTTCTACTCACTTAAAATACATATTTAGACCATCAGCATCATATCAAACATAATATAAATCCAGGTATATGGTAATGGAAAGCACCACACCATAAAATGCAAGCCTGCAACTGCTCCTTAATTATCCTGTCTCAAAACACTGTTTTTTAATATATCTCTATTGAATTTGATTTGCATTCACTAAACAAAGGATATTTTCAAATGAAGTACGAAAATCTACTACTTCACAAATTTACCCACTTTCTCATCTGTGTCTTTCATGAATGAATAGCCTTAGGAAAGGGCACATTATTTTGTTACTGTACACAACACACTAACATGAAAATGATATGAAGGAAAAGAGTTATAGGATAGAGAATGCTATTTTTTTTTCCAAAGGATCCCAGAGGTAGAATGAATTCTATTGGCAATGTCCTCCAAACCTTAAAACCCAGAAACGTGGTCATCCAACCAGCTTTTGCAGGTTCATAGTAGAGGAGGTACTCTGCCAGGGAAGACAGCACTTCAGAAGGGACTCACTTCACGTTTGGAAATCTCTGAATAAAAATTCTACCTTCCCAGTCTCTCTGCTCATTTCCCACCCTCCCTAGCTCCACACACCCTGGTCTCCTTTCACAGATAGAGAGCCTAAGATTCCTTCCAGGTGAGAACCAATGCTGTAAATGGTTGAATTCAACTGTTCACATCCATCCTAGAATCTGACTCTGGAAACATCTTCCCACTGATCCTTGTTGAGTCCTAAGAAGCCTGACACCATGTTCTTCCCCACACCAGTCGTTTAATAGTTTAAAACAGCAGATCATGGCCTTCCATCAAGTCCTCTCTTCTCTAAGTTAAACACCCTGACATCCTTTACCTACTCCTCAACTTGGCGTATATAAAGAATTTAAACAATTCATAGCCTCCCCATCAGTAGAGAAAAACATTTTATTCAAAGGGAAAAGATGAAAATAAATCATCACAGAAAAACATGCTCAGCCCCACTTGTAATTTAAGAAATGCAAGTTAAATGATTTGAGGTATCATTATATACTGTAAGAAGTGGGAAAAAAAGTATGGTTACATATTACTGAGGTCCTACAAATTAACTCAGATTTTCTTGAAAACAATCTGTTAAGAAGTAATAAGAACTATAAATCTGTTCGTGCAGTTTGAGTGATTCCATTTGTACAGTGATATTCAAATCAAAGTTTCTAATGCAGTAAAAAAGTAAAAATATCCTAAATGCCTAGAAAACAGCAAAATGCCTTTGTATACTACAGAATATTTATACAACAGGTTAGTACATAAGCAATTTAAAGTAAATATATAGCCAGTATACACTAAATACTTTATACAATATACACAAAAATACTTTAGGAAATGCAAAAACAGAACTCACAATTGTATGTGCATATAATTATATCTAATTATGTATATACATTAACAAAACTCCATAAAACAATTTGGCAAGTTATAAATAGCACTAAATGTTCATCGTATTCTCTTTTTCTTCAAAATTTCTCAAATCCTTAAAAGAAACCAAGATGATTAAAGCAGTCTCATGGCTTCATGAAGAATATGGGGATCCCCACTAACCGTAAGTACTATGGAGCAGGAAAAGGGCCTGGCCCATTTTCTATTGTATCCTTATACCAGGACAGAGCCTGCCATTTGAAAGCTGACATTTATATGGCATATTCTAGGTGCCAGACATTGTTTTAAGCTCTTTACATGGATTACACATCTAATACAACAAGCCTGTAACATAAATGCTATTATCGTCCCCATTTGATAGATGAGGATCCTGAGGCAGTGAGAGGTTTAGGTGACTTGGCACGGTCACACAGTCAGTAAAAAGATGAGAACCCAGATGGTATGAGCTCCAGAATCCATGCTCTTCCCACCCCTCCCCTGTGCTGTACCACTTCAGTAAATGAGGAGGTGAGCCATAACAGCTGGTTGAATATATGTATATATGGAAGAATGGATCGACGGATTGATCAATGGACTGACGAATCATTTGCGCTTATGCTCTCTGGAACCTGAGAAAGGCAACTGACATATTAAACCCCTTTCCACTCTGGTGCTATGCCAGGTACTTTCATACATTATCTCACTAAGTCATAGGAACAACGTTGCCAGGATGCATTATTACTGCTCATTTGTTAATATGAAGAAAGTGGGTTTTGTTCACTTACTATGGAATCTTGGAGAAGTCACCCTGAGACACAAAAATGATGCTTAGCAGAGTAGGAGCTGAACATATATTTGTTGAATGCAGGACTTTAAAATAACTTTTGAATACTTAGAAAAAGAAGTTGTAAGATTTCACAGCCAATATGGTTTTCTTAGAGGCAAGTAACACCAAGCCCATCTATTTTCTTTTTTGATTGGGTTCTAGACAGGTATGTGAGAGAAATACTGTGGGCAGTGTTCCTGGATTCCACCAAAGCTACTCACAGGGTCATTAAAAATATCGCTTGTGGATAAGATGGAGAAATGTAGTTTGCATAATGACATAATGTGTAAATTTGAAGCCAGGCGACCATACACCCAGAGAGTTCAGTTTCAATCCTGGGTAGTAAGGGTGGTTTCTGTTGTGGAACCGAAATGAGAATCAGGATGATGTCATGTTGGTTAGAGTTGTGCATAACAAGAAGCTGGTAGAGACAGCAATCGAGTTGGTTTAAACAGAGCCAATTTTGTCTTAAACAAAATTAATAAAAAATGTATTTAAGTCCAAAAATAATAAATGCACAGAGAAACAGAGCTTAATAGTAGCCAGAGGTGTTTTTTGTTTTTTTTTAAAGGTGATTTGTGGTCACTTAATACGAGTCAACATGCCACAGGGCTGCCAAATAAGAGTGAAAACTTGGACAGCAACAGAACTCTTACCCTAAGCAAATTAACTACCACTCCACGATACTGCTGCTTGCCCTGTACCTACAAGAAGTAACACTTACCTCGGGTCTGCCATATGCCAGGCATTGTGTTGAGAGATTTACCTCTGTGTATTCACTCATTCAATGCTTTCAACAATTCTAGGGGTAAGGATTATTATTAATATCCCCCAAAATCTAGACTATCAAAGTCACACAGTTTGCCTAATCTCTTACAATTAATAGGACAGGACAAGCATTGAAACCTGAGCAGTCTAATTCCAGCTTCAACTTATGTTAACCATGATTCGATTCGGTCCTGACACTCATGGCTGCAGGGGCTGTGGATGCCCCAGACCACGTGCCCTTGATCAGCATGAGTTCGGCTGCAGCTTAAGAGAGTTCCAGCCTGTGGACAGCTTCCTATCTCAAATGCCTGCACCTTTTCCTTCTATGTGGGCTTTCTCCAACAGCACAGGAATTGGCTGCACCCCTGGGGCAATCCTCAAGCACCAGGGATACAAGATGGTGGATAAAGGACCAGTATCCCCATTTTCTGGTGAGATGATTCTGAAGCATGTTCCACACTGTCTTCAATGTTCCCAGCAATACTTAGACCCAGCTGCCCTCAACGGCAACCTGCTCATCAATGCACACTTCTCTGTCTTATTTTCCCCTTGTTTATTTGTGTTTCATGAGATCATTTCCCTAATAAATTACCTGTACCCAAGTCCTTGCTTGGGTACAAGGTCTGCTTTGGGGGAAACCCAACTAAGATACCATCCTGTGCTATTTCTGAATCACTCTTAAATCTTCTGCTAACTTCAAGTAATTAAGTAATTACTTAATTTAATTTATTTAAGAATTTAAGTGATTTGTCTTTTTAATTATACCATGGATAGCTCTGCCATTAATTATATGTGCTTTGATTGTTTTATGTTATAAGCTAAACTAGAGCATGTCTTGGGGGAAAATAAAAGGGGTTAGCATGATTTTCTTCTAGGTCACCAACTAAACCCAATAATGGCTTTAGGGAAGGGAAAATGGCAGAATAATGGAACAGGTATATGAGACAGGAATTTTGAACTTAATCACTATAACTCAAGTGAAATGTAGGTCCTTGCCCACCCTGTCACCCACCAGTGGACTCCCAGTACCAAATTGCAGAACTGCCTCATTCTCAGGAATATTTCTGAGAGGCATGAGTTCCGGAAATCATTTTCTTTTTGGATAAGCTCAAAGGGAGTTATTGGTACTTAGCAAAATAAGTCAGCCTGGGCTGGCAAACTAGAAAACCAAATCATGCCACCATTTGTTACTGCGTTTGTAGATCACAGTCCCACTCTTCTAACTCCAGGAGTATTTTTTTCCCCCAGGAGTACTTTTAGGAGGCAGTGAAGTGACTGATAAATCAGTAATGCTCGGGTGCTGCTATCTTAGAGAATGAACAATTCAGACTTAGAAACAGCCTGGGAATGGGGAAAACAAAGGCCGCTTGGGAAGATGTCCTAAATGCAATCTTACTTTGTAGCTATTTTTTTAATTTTCCTGAAAAATAGCATTTTAATAATTACATGTTGTCTTCTGCTATTGTTGCCTGGAAAAAACAAGGGAACCTGCTCTCATAAAATTATTGACATATCTCACATATACAGCTTTTGCATGTGCATGTTGCTTTAAGATGCTTCATATGGTTACTGTTACAACAAATATGTAAGTTT
The DNA here is from genome assembly GCF_054177405.1 of Leptonychotes weddellii. Lineage (NCBI taxonomy): Eukaryota > Metazoa > Chordata > Mammalia > Carnivora > Phocidae > Leptonychotes > Leptonychotes weddellii. The sequence continues at coordinate 8,305 of NW_027781079.1, read as the reverse complement.
TATTGAACAACACCATAAACAACCATTCATAAATTGTTAGGAGATTCTATTTATGGCAGAATTCATTGGTGGACTGTGTTTCATCAAAATGTTCTTTCCCCCACTGAAAAATGAAAAGTTTTGTAGCACACAAACAAAAGACATGGTCCTTTTTCTTCTTAACCAACTTTACACATTCCTTCCCATAAGTCGAAGCAAAGGATATATATAACTTTCTCGGGAAATTTATAAGGAAGAAAACTACAAGTGAAAACAGTAAAATGTAGAGTACATTATCATAAAAATTTAGCTACTTATCCAGATTAACATTAACGTTAGAAAAAAATAAAAAATATCTTTGATTTTGATATTCACACCAAGTGAAATTAAGAACATGAACTAATGACAGGAGGCATTTCCTTAAATAGCATTAACTTCTTACCTTTATTTTGACCTCTATGTTCTGTGCTATTCTTGGCCCTCAATGACCAAATGCTTATAATAAAATTGTTGGTATGTTTACCAACTAGGTCAGAGCACAGAATTTATTTTTTGGTTTTATTTTTGGTGTTATGTTGTTTGCTTTCTTAAAATGGGTGAAATTGTAATTCTCTCCTGAGACAACCATGGTTAATATTAACTAATACTTCTTTTGGTGCCTTTCCTTTGCTGTTAATATAGTTTATAATTTTGCCTTTTTAAATTAATATTATATAATAAGCATCTCCCTTCCTATAAAAAATTACCATTAAATTTAATTTTTGGTGAATGCACAATATTCTAAAATAAGTACTTACCTATTACCCTAATGCTAGATGTTTATGTGCTTTGCATATTTCATTACTGTGAACAACTCCGCAAGCGTCTTTATCTTGATTCCTCTAAAGAGATTTACTAGAATGTAAAGGATGATTATTTTAAAATAGAATTACTAAGTCACTAAGATTAGTCACTTCAATGCTCTATACACCTACTGTCCAATTGCTTTCTCCTCAGCATGTTATGAACTTCTATGTCTTACTATGTGTTAGGACACATTAATTATTACTCATGTTTAATAAATACTTGAATGACTAAAAAAAGAAAAACATATTTGACCATCTTTATTTGCATATATTTAATTACTTGTAAAACCAAGTGCTTTTTCATATATTAATTTGACATTAGGATTTCAGGTTTTATAAGCTATTTCTTCAAGTTAATCTGCTGAGGTTGTGTGGGTTTTTGTTTTTTTTTTTCTAATCTATTTGACTGTTCTCTTTGTAAAATAACTATCATTATCTGTAGTTACTGTTGGAAATATTTTCCCCACTTCGTTTTTCTTTCAGTTTATTTATGGTGTTAACACTAGAGCTGTTCTAATATACAGTAGGAATTGTCATCTCTAATACTTTTTAAAAATTCATTTAGTCTATTTATTCTTGAAGACAAATTTTAGAATTTGCTAAATTCCAGAATTAACCCTATTGAAATGGTGTTTGGATTTTGTTAAACTATTAATAATGGGAAAAGTGACATCTTTACAATATTTAATTTTCCTAGCAATAAGTTTTTGTAGTTTTGTTCCCATGTAACTCCTATCCATACCTTATTACCCTTTTCCCTAGGTATTTTGTATTTGGTGTTGCTGCTGCTAGCCATGTATGGAATCTCTCCTTCATTACATTTTCGATGATATAGGAAAGTACTATTTTCTGCACATTGATTTTGTATTTGATAGCATGCTTAACTATATTGTTAAGTTGTAAATTTTTCTTAAAAGTATTATTACTTTAATGTAATACACAGATCATTTTTTAACACTTACTTTTTTTCATCTGACAAATATAATCATGTTAGTGAACAACCTGCATTTATTGGTGTGCATTAAGATATCGATTTTATTCCCTCTCCCAACTTCCAACCCATTCTCTGAATTTAGTTTTTCCAAACCCTGGATAAAATCCTGGAAAGATTCTGTAGTCTTTCCAATTTGTCTTAGGCAATGAATGCATAGTCCTTTCATTCTGGGGTTTAAATAATCCAGTTCAGTTCACGAACTACATAACTCTACTCTGCTGCAATAGTAACAGTCAGAACCCCTGTGCGAATTCATTTCTAGGTTTCCTATAACTCTAAAACTTGAGATAAGCTCTACTTAATTATAGAGTTTACTCTTTTAATATATATATATTTTTAAAAGATTTTATTTATTTGACAGACAGACAGCGAGAGAAGAAACACAAGCAGGGGGAGTGGGAGAGGGAGAAGCAGGCTTCCCGCAGAGCAGGGAGCCCGATGTGGGACTCAATCGCAGGACCCTGGGACCATGACCTGAGCTGAAGGCAGACGCTTAACGACTGAGCCACCCAGGCGCCCTCTTTTAATATATTTTTATAATCTATCTGATATTATTTCAGTATCTAGTTTCCTAAATTATATTAGATTATATATCCTGATTTCCAAACTGTGTTTCAAGGCATGCTAACACCCCTTGATATGTTAATAGGAGTTGAGGCTAGTGGAGTAGAAGGGAGAAAAAAAAGTTTCTCTAGCCACATTAGTTTGGAAATCACTGCTTGCTACATTTCTCCCTAGAGATTCATAATATACATCAGCATATTAATCTTGTAAGGAATTCTCTAAAAAAATAAATAAAATATTTGTCCTCATTTTAAATATTGGCTGGCCTTGGGACTCATTTAGACAAATAAAATGTGATAGAAGAGACACTGTGCAAGTTCTGGAGTCCAGACCTCAAGAAGTCTTGTTTGCTTCTGCCTTTGCCCTTCAGCAGTGTTCAAAGACCACCATTATTATAAGCAAGTCTCTCTAGCCTGAAGGATTAAAAAAATGAGGAAGAAAACCAAGTGACTCCATGTAGCCAACAGCCAGGACCAGCCAGACAAGTAAGGCCATCCTGAACTTTCTAGCCCAAATAACCCACTAACTAAAAGCAACCACTTTAGTAGGCCCCCAAATCCAGCAGAACCACCAAGCCAACCCTCAGAATCATGAGAAATAATAAATCACCGCTGTTTTAAAACAGGGGCTCAAAAACTCAAAAATTTGACCCATGGGTCACATTTAGTCCACCTGTTTTTATACAACCCTCAAGCTAAAAATGGATTTTAGAAGTGACATCATCAAGAAGCAACATACATCATTCCTGACTTTGTTAGCTCTCACAAAAACAACTCACAACTGTTTAAGAACAAGACACCACTGAGAGAATCCTAGAATAGGGGGCTGAGGCTGAAGCACCCCCTTGCCCCACACAGATCAAGACAGACTGCATTAGAAGACTAACAGAAGTGGCTACACCTTGACCATAATGCTCCTTACCCAGGCCAGGGTAGCACCACAGCAGAGGTCTCCCCTGAGGCTCTGTTTCTTCCAGGGGGGAAAGAGAACCCAGGGGAAAAACCAGACCCCTCTCCAGCATTGTGGGTCACTTTGCAGGAACCCCTACTCTGATCTCAGGCCACAGGGAATATAGGGGAATCTGTGGGGAGCAACCATTGGGGATCTGACTGTGAAGGAGGAAAGGGGAGGGGCTTGCACCAACCAGTGCATACTTGTACAGCCTGAGTAGTAATCCCAACCAGTGGTTTTGCTCATTGCAGAACCACATCAGGGACACACTCTGACAGGGGATCTTAGTGGAATGCAGATCTGCCTGATTTGGATCCTCAAACAAGGAGCTTTGCTGGCCCTAGAGCTGGGTTTGGTCAGGCCCAGACAAGTTGCTGAATCACAGCCCCACCCTCTTGGAGAGTGTCTTCCAGCCCCATCTGACCAGATGACAGGGCTGATGACAAGTCCTGGTACCTGGGCTGCCCAGGGGTGCTCAAGCTAAGAAATAAGCAGGCAAATCTAATCACCCCCAGAATAGAGTTAGTACAGCCATGAAATGATCCCATGTTACATACAAGCAAAAGATTAATTCATAGTGAAGGCTGATGGTAGCTCCCAGCCTCGCCCAATAAGATGGCCTGTTTGGGAAACTGAGAGTAGCCAGGAGCAGCCCCTCCCTCTACCACCCATGCAAGGGAGCTGAGCCATAGCCTCACCCACTATGGGGACCGTCCTTCAGGCCCATCTGACTAGAAGGGCCAGTAGCAACTCCTGGAAGCTGTGCAGCCTAGTGGGATTTGAGTGGAGAGGTGGGCTGGCAGAGCCCATAGTTTGCAGAACAAAGCCAGTAGCTTTGTTTGGTCAGGGATCTCAGGGGCAGGTTGGCTTGAGTTAAGAAAACGAAGAGCTTTACCAGCTTCTCCTACTGTCCCCAGGCAGGACTCTAATTCATAGACCCCCTTACCACCGAATACAGTGTGCAGCCTGTCCAAACAGGGAACCTAACCAAAACACCCAGGAAGCTGCACAGCTCATTCAACAGTTCTACATAGAGTGTCACTTGAACATAGAGCACAGCCTGTGGCTTCCCCATCTGCAGAGCAAAACCACTGGCCTCACCTGACCAGGGAATTCAGTGTATACTCCCCAAGCAATGAGCTATACAGGCTCACTGGGTTCTGTCCTGCTGCCTTGCCAGGGCAGGGAGGCTAAATCAGAGCTCCAACTAGTACTGAATATAGTACCCAGTCCCCACCATCTAGTAAGCCTGCCAGAGGATCCAGGCAACCATGGGCCTATCTTAAAGCCTTCCTTGGGCAGGGAACCAAGCCAGCAGTCTTACACAACTGTCCTCAGGCATTGCCACAGCAGCCTCAGCCCCATCCTCACAACTTAAACAGTTGCCTTGCCCCAAAATAAATCATAAATCAAAACAGTCCCCACGTGCCCAAGGACATTCCTGGGAGACATACCCAGAAACCCAAACTGACTGGTCAAGAACTGTCTCTGCCGAGATAAACCTGTTAAATCTGGAAGAAAAGCCTGATGACTCAAACTCAGAGATACCAACATAAGGAATCAAGGATGGAAAAGAGATAAGTATGACATCAGCAAAGGAAAGCAATAAAGCTTTAATAAACGATTTCAAAAATATGGAGATCTATGAACTGTCAGACAAGGAATTCAAAATAATCCTCTTAAAGCAGTTTAGTGAACTATAGGAACACACAGACCACTAAACAAAATTAGAAAAACAATGCATAAGCAAAATAAGAAGTTTGACAAGAATACAGCAGCCACCAAAAAGTAATAATAATAATTAAACAAACAGAAATCTCAGAGTTCAAAAATACAATAACTGAACTGAAGAATGCAATAGAGTTTCAAAAGGAAACCTCGACCAGCATAAGAAAGAGTCAGTGATCTGGAGGATAGGACATTGGAAATTATCCAGTCAGAGGCACAAAAAGAAAAAAGAATGAAAAACAGTGAAGAAAATTTACAGGAATTACAGGACACAATGGAAAGAGACAATATTTGCATTATGGGAAATCCAGAAGGAAAAAAGAAAAAGAGACAGAAAGTATATTTAAAGCAAAAATAGCTGAAAATGCCCCAAACCTGAGGAGAGAAAAGGACATCCAGATCAATGGGGCCCAAAGGACCCCAAACTGGTTGATCACACATAGGGCTACACTGAGACACATTATAATTAAGTTGTCAAAAGTCAAAGACAAAGGAAGAATTTTAAGAACAGGAAGAGTAAAGAGAGAAGTTACATACAAAGGAACCTCCATTTAAGGCCATCAGCAAATTTCTTAACAGAAAGTTTTCAGGCCAGGCAAGAATGGGATGACATATGCAAAATATTGAAAAAAAATAGCTGTCAGCCAAGAATATAGGTATAGACCTGTCAACCTGTCCTTCAGAGATGAAGGAGGGATAAAGACTTTCCCAAACAAACAAAAACTGAAGGAATTCATTATCACCAGATCTGCCTTACAAGAAATGCTGAAGGGAGTTCTTAGAGTAGAAGTAAAAGAATGATAATTAGCATCATAAAAACATAAAAGGTAGTGTATATCTCACTGATAAGAGTAAATATGTAGTTAGATTCTGCAATATGCTAAGAGTAGTGCATAATTCACTTACAACTCTTGTATGAAAGTTTTAAAAAATGAGCATAGTAAAAATAACTACAATATTAGTTACATGGTATTAAAAACATGTAAATTTTAACAGCAATAGCCAAAAACATGAGAAGAAGGAGCAGTAAAAGTATAAAGTTCATGAATTCTATTGAAGTTAGGTTGTCATCAGTTTAAAACAGGGTATTAAAAAATTAAGACATTTTAGGGGCACCTGGGTGACTCAGACTGTTAAGTATCTGCCTTCAGCTCAGGTCATGATCCCAGGGTCCTGGGATCGAGCCCATGTCGGGCTCCCTGCTTGGCAGGGAGTCTGTTTCTCCCTCTCCCTCTGCCTGCCGCGCCCCCTGCTTGTGTTCTCTCTCTCTCTCTGTCAAATAAACAAATAAAATCTTAAAAAAAAAATTAAGGCATTTTATGTAAGCCTCATGGTAACCAAAAAGGAAAATGCTTTAATCATTTTAAAAAAGAAAACAATAAAGAATTCAAAGCATACCGATACAAAAACATCAAAACACACACACAAAAAGACAGCAGGATAAGAAACAAGAAACAATAGATCTCCAAAAACAACCAGAAAATAACCAACAAAAGACAAAACTAAGTCCTTATTTACCTATCAATAGCTACTTTAAGTGTAAATGGATTAAATTCTCCAATTAAAAGACACAGAATGGCTAAATGGATTTAAAAAACAAAACAAAACAAGTTCCAACAATATGCTGTCTACTGACTCAGTTTAGCCTGAAAGACATACATACACTGAGAGCAAAAGGATGGGAAAAGACATTTCAAGCAAATGGTAACCAAAAAAAAGGCAGGATTAGCTATACTTATATCAGACAAAATAGACTTTAAACTAAAAATGGTAAAAGGAGACAAACAGGGTCATTATATGATGCTAATGGGGTCAATCCATCAAGGAAACATAACAATTGTAAATATATGCACGCCCAACATTGGAGCACCTAAACATATAAAGTGAAAACTAACACAGCTAAAATAAGAAATAAATAGTAATACAATAATAGTTGGGGACTTTAATACCTAACTCTTGACAACAGATAGATCATCCAGATACAGAATCAATAAGGAAACAGCAGATTTGAATAACACTATAGACCAAACAGACCTAAAAGATATATAGAGAACATTCTATACAACAACAGCAGAATACATATTCTTCTTAAGTGGATATGGAACATATTCTAGATTAGGCTATGTTAGGCCAAAAAATAAGTCTTAGCAAATTCAAGAAGATTGAAACTATAACAAGTATTTTCTCTGACCACAATGGCATTAAAACTAGAAATCAATGACAAGAAAAAAACTGGAAATTCATGAATACATGGAAATCAAACAACACTATCCTGAACAACCACTGGATCAAAGAAAAAATTAAAGTAGAAACAAAGTTTCTGAAGACAAACAAAATGAAAACACAACATATCAGAACTTGTGGGATGCAACAAAAGCAGTTCTGAAAGGGAAGTTCATAGAAATTAAGGCCTATGTAAGAAGCAAGAAAGATCCCAAATAAACAACCTAATTCTATGCCTTAAGGAACTAGAAAAAGAAGAATAAACTGAGACAAAAGTAAGCAGAAGAAAGGAAATAATAAGAATTGAAGCAGAAATAAATGATATAGAGAAATGAAAAGCATTAGAAAAGACTAACCAAACTCCAGAGTTGGTTCTTTGAAAAGATAAACAAAATTGACAAACCCTAAGCTAAGTTAACCAAGTTAAAGAAGAGAAAGGACTCAAATCAACAAAATTACAAGTAAAAAAGACTTTACAACTAACACCACAGAAGTTCAAAGGACCATAAGAGGCTACTATGAACAGATATACACCAATAAACTGGAAAATCTTGAAAAAAAATGAGAAAATTCTGAGAAATATATAACTTACCAAGACTGAATCAGGAAGAAATATAAAATCTGAACAGGCAAATTATTAGTACAGAGATTGAACTAGTAATCAAAAATCTCCCAACACAGAAAAGCCCAGGACCAGATGTTTTATCAAATATTTAAAGAATTTACACCAATCCTTCTCAAACTCTTTGAAAAAAATCAAAGAGGAGGGAACACTCCCAAAATCATTTTATGAGGCCAGCTTTATCCTGATACCAGAAAAAAAAAAAGAAAAAATTCTGCAAAAGAAAACTACAGACCAATATCCCTGATAAAAATAGATGCAGACACTACTGGGTATTTACCCCAAAGATACAAAAGTAGGGATCCGAAAGGGTACGTGCACCCCGATGTTTATAGCAGCAATGTCCACAATAGCCAAACTGTGGAAAGAGCCAAGATGTCCATCGACAGATGAATGGAT
>NW_027781078.1:0-290 GCF_054177405.1 Leptonychotes weddellii | reverse complement strand
TGATCTATAGGTTTAAATTGTTCTTGTATTTTAAAATTTTGATTGTTTTTACTTATTTATGATATCCTCTCAACTAGAGAGCTGTTTAGGGAGTGCATAATATCTTACTGTTTATCATATTTTCTACATCACCTAATACAATTTTTATCGCATAGGTGATTTTCAGATATTAGTAGATTTAATTTCTTTTTTTTTTTTTAAAGATTTTATTTATTTATCTGAGACAGAGAGAATGAGAGAGACAGAGAGCACATGAGAGGGGGGAGGGTCAGAGGGAGAAGCAGGCTCCT
>NW_027781077.1:0-290 GCF_054177405.1 Leptonychotes weddellii | reverse complement strand
TAGAGAATTTGTATGTTTGGACATAAATTTGGATTCATCTAGATCAGTAGTTCCCTGGGACCTACAATGATGGTAGCTCTGTGTGTGTGTGTGTGTGTGTGTGTGTGTTTTAGGGAGTGGTATGAGTATTATTTTCAAGACTTCAAAAAGCTTGAAGGAAACAGCTCATGTGTGTGAAATCAAATTATGCAGTCTAACTAAACAATGTGTTTCTTGGCTGTGGACTAGAATTCTATTTGGAGAAGCAGGATATAGAAAGAATGGATACATTTTAAAGCCAGAAAGATTTG
>NW_027781076.1:0-290 GCF_054177405.1 Leptonychotes weddellii | reverse complement strand
CAGAGGTGGTATATATGAAAACAGTTTGATAAGTATGCGTGGAGGTATTTTTCAGCCAGGAATGTCCATTGGACAGCAGGCTTTATGTGAGAAGGCTTCATGGAGTATGAAAGGAAGTGTGAACCCTGTTCGTCCTAGTCCCTTGTCAGGCTTTCATCTTCTCCTCCTGCATGCCTCATCTCTACCCCACATAATATTTCTCTTCTCTCTAATTTTCATGGAAATTTAACACTTCCAAATATCTATGTAGAATACTAAAATTAAAATAAAAATAAGAAGATAAAGGGTAT
>NW_027781075.1:0-290 GCF_054177405.1 Leptonychotes weddellii | reverse complement strand
ATTTATGGAACAAAGCTATCTCCTTAATGTCACTTACTGTAGGTTAATTTATGATTTGGCAGACATGCTCTAGAAGAACACTATCTCTTCTCAGATGTAGAATTTTTTAGCAAAGGGAAATGCATTAACCTTGTTAATTTTCACCCTCCTTCCATCTGATACACAATGGCTCTAGGGCCAACAAGTATCTGCCCTCAAAACTTCTCAGTTTTGTTAGAGTTTTAGAAGCATCTGGTAGACCTTGAGTTTAGAAACACATCTAGTCTTAAAAGTATAATCTACCAGCATGT
>NW_027781074.1:0-290 GCF_054177405.1 Leptonychotes weddellii | reverse complement strand
TGTTCCTGCTGTCGCTATCTCTCTCTGTCAAATAAAAAATAAAATAAAATAAAATAAAATAAAAAAATAAAAAATAAAACACTAAAAAAAATTTTTTTTTTTTGAGAGAGGGAGAGCACAGAGGGAGAGGAAGAAGCAGATCCTCCACCGAGCAGAGAGCCAGACTCAGACTTGGGGCTCCATGCCAGGACCCTGAGATCATGACCCAAGCCAAGGCAGATGCTTAACCAACTAAGCCACCCAGGCGCCCGCTAATGGGAGAATTAAATAGATAATACAAAAAAGGAAAT
>NW_027781073.1:0-290 GCF_054177405.1 Leptonychotes weddellii | reverse complement strand
GAGAGAGAATGAGAGACAGAGAGCACGAGAGGGAGGAGGGTCAGAGGGAGAAGCAGACTCCCCGCCGAGCAGGGAGCCCGATGCGGGACTTGATCCCGGGACTCCAGGATCACGACCTGAGCCGAAGGCAGTCGCTTAACCAACTGAGCCAACCAGGCACCCAAATAGCTGTTTTTTTTAAACACTAAAATATTGTAATGTATGTATATGTACATAACATATATATACATACACACATATGTACACACATAATAGCTAGAGTATGTTAGATGTTTAAACCTACTCCATTT
>NW_027781072.1:0-290 GCF_054177405.1 Leptonychotes weddellii | reverse complement strand
GTATGATATAAAGTCGGTACATCTTACGTTACCGGGTAAGGGCATAACGGGGGGAAGAAAGCAAAGATATTTGTTTAATACACACACATACACACACACACACAATCAGGAGGAAATACTCAATGACAATTATAATCATTGTTTCAGTAACTGATCACATGTTGTAGCTGGTATTGGTGATCTAGTCTTCATTCCTGAACGGTCCGGGCCATTAGCAGTCCTGCCTGAATTGTGTTGTTGTAGTTTTCCATTGACATTAATGACAGGGCATGGTCATATTCAGAGAGGGG
>NW_027781071.1:0-290 GCF_054177405.1 Leptonychotes weddellii | reverse complement strand
GATGTGGGGCTCGATCCCAGGACCCTGGGATCATGACCTGAGCTGAAGGCAGACACTTACCCGACTGAGCCACCCAGGCGCCCCTGTTGTGAATATTGAATGAGTTAAAACATGTAAAGTGCCATTTATTCATCTTCTATTCCTTTATCAATCCCATCTAATTTATTCATCTTCTATTCATTTATCAATCCCATCTAATATACTGCTTCTCAGACTGGGTCCCAAGGATACCCCAAAGGTTCACTGATGGAAGATTCTTGGAGGTCCACGAAATTTTTCTGATAAAGGAG
>NW_027781070.1:0-290 GCF_054177405.1 Leptonychotes weddellii | reverse complement strand
CTCCTGCGTTTCTGTTAAAACACGGGGCCCGTTTTTGATTTATCCACTCTCAGCTTCAAACTCAACCCTTTCACCTAGGAGTAAAAAAATTCTGGTTCCTAGAAAGGGGTTTTCCTGCGGCTTGTGTGACCGAGTTCTGCCTGTAGGGGGCGCCTGAGCCGTGGCAGGAGAAGACTCGCTTCCTGGTTCTGGGCAGCTGACCCAGCAGGCTCCTGGGGGGCATGAGGCTTCTCCCGCACCAGGCTCCGCCCCGCACACAGCTTCTCGGGGACCAGGCTGCTGCAGGGCGG
>NW_027781069.1:0-290 GCF_054177405.1 Leptonychotes weddellii | reverse complement strand
TAAGAGGCGCCAGTGGGTGCTTGGCTAACTTTTCTATGTAACTTTCTAAATTTGAGATTCTGTTTAGCCAGTGTCCCCCTGTAGCTGCTTTTTTTTTTTTTTTTTAATTTGTAAGTGGTATCTTATATGTTATTCCTATTACAACCAGATTTGCATCCTGATCCCCCTTATCCTAGACTGGGACTGTCCCCTCTGGCTCGTGCAAATTTGTTGAGCACTCCTCTGTCTTCCTGTAAGAGGTTGTTGGCCTCGACGCACCTGAGGGACAGGCCAGGACTCACTCCCACAAG
>NW_027781068.1:0-3539 GCF_054177405.1 Leptonychotes weddellii | reverse complement strand
AGGGATGTCAAAGGAGGTCAGAAGGTAAACGCCTTCCTGCTAAGGGTGACTTAGAGACAACAGGGTGGAAAAGTCGCATCCACAGGACCTGGTGAGCAGCTGGGTGTGCTGCAGGTAGGGAGTGGGGGGGGGGGGTGCGGTGCCAGAGCCATTCAGGAGGAGGGACAGGTTGACCTGAAGAAGGACAGTGCACTGGGATTGTGTGTGGTGAGTGGGAGGCCCCTGCCACTCGGCCAACAGAGGCGTCTGGGAGGCAGCTGCCTCTCCGGGTCTGGAGCTCAGGGCACAGGAGTGGGTGTGGGAGTGGGTTTATGAAGCGGTGAGGGGGGGTGAGCAGGCTCAAGGGCAGAGGAACAATGGCATTTTAGGTGTGATGGAAGGAGGGCCCAGGTGTGCAGCCAGGGAGGTGGAGATGTGACCAGGACCCCGCAGCAGGAGAGGAGGAGAGAACGGCGGGAGAGGACGGCAGCTAAGAAGGAATAGGCCAGGAAAGGGTGTGTTGGGTTTGGCAGCTAGGAGTCTGTGGCCTGGGAAGAGCAGCTTCTGTGGACGGCAGGAGAGGGCCTGCGGACGGGCCAGCAACTTGGGCGGCGTGGGCCGAGGCTGGGGGCCTCTCTGGCTTCTTTGAATGATAGGGTCACATTTATCAACTGCTTACCGTGTGGACAGGTACTGTTTTAAGTGCCTTAGATGGGTCATTTAATTTAATTCGTTCAACCATCCTTTGAGGCAGGTACTACTCCTATTTCCATTTTACAGGTGAGAAAACTGAGGAGCAGGAAGTTTAAGTAACCGAGTTCACACAGGTAGCAGGAACAAGTTCCCAGGTGGAGTGGGCACGGAGATTATAAGAACTGTTATTTTTGCTGAAGGAAAGTAACTGGTAGAAAGGAAAAGGTCAAAAACATGTGAGGAGGAGGGAGGGCTGTTGATAGAGGAACACTTCCCCTCTCCCAACACCCCCCACCCCACCGCCAGCCCTTGGGGGTGAGAAGCAGTGGGGTCTGGAGAGGGTGAAGGGGGAGCGAGACGTGGGGAACGAGGGGTAGGGGCTTGTGAGGATGCTTGAGGGGGTGGAGGGAGCTGTCTGGGTGGCAGGAGACCAGGTCTTATGCTGAGAGAGAGGAGGGAGGTGGAGGGTGATGGGTTTGTGTCCTGCCTATCCTTCTCACTGCCGAGCCAAAAAGAAAAATCCAGTCCTGGTTTGGTCCTTCCAGTGATTCTAGTTCTGGTTTAGACTTATTCAGTGGGTAGACCTGCTACATCTGGAAGCACCAGAAGAGGCCTTTAAGCATTTTGGAATGTTGCTTTAAATTCTGTGACTGCTTCTAAGCTTGCTCAAGTATTTCTAAAAGTTAGGGTCATCAGAGTTCGGCAAAACAAAATAAAAACCCATCTTCCCGGGTCCCGTGTGTTACTGGGGCCTTGCATCAGGCCACCGAAGCACTGTGTGCTGCGGGTTTCTCCTTCTCCGAGGTTGTAAAAGCACCAAGTGTGTAGATCTGTCAGGGAAACCATGCCTTATTTTATTTTTATGGGCTCTTCCCAGGCAGTAATTTTGGCTGGAGGCGTTTAAATTATGTAAGGATGGAACTCACTTTTATAGACTGTGTAGAGATTTAGTTCTAGAATCCACCCAGGATCTTCATAAGGATCAACTGAGGATAGATATGCAGACTTTAATTCTTAATGCGAATTGCTGTTTTTTAAATTGAGGTAAAATTGGGATAATGTGATTTGCATTTTTAAAGGCAAACACCTTGGTGCTAATCTAAAAGGTTGCCTTTTTGGTGTGAAAATTTGGAAAGTAAAGAAATACTGAATTTTTTAGGAAATCACATGGACCCTTACCCCCCAAAGTAGCAGTTAGTTTCCATTTGCCTTTGTTTGGTTCTCCCTAAATTCTGTAGGTTTTGGTTCATTGAAACATTCGTTTGTGCATTCATTCATTTATTCATTCATTCATTCATCTGTGTCATCTGTTGATATTGATCATGTACCGATTTGGGGGGCAGGGAAAAGTTTGACTAAGATAGTCTCTGACCATGAAGTCCCAACCCCAAGTTTCAATTGCTGGGTTTCTCTGGGGTCTGGGAAGATGGGACAGGGACTTTTTTCTCTGCGCAGTTCCTAGGATGGTGCCTGCAAGAGCCCTGATCTAGACACCAACTGGGATTTACTGAGTAGGTCTCCATGGTGGTCAATGAATGGATTAACGAAGGGCAATCCTGCGGGACCGCATAAGGAACCCAAGGTTTCCCCGGGGAGTAAAAATGACAACTGTTGCATCCAATTTAATGTTATTGCCCTCTGAAAAAGTTCAGGAATTATTATTCTCTGAAGGATACGTTTCTTTCTCGATATGTCACTTATTATTGTTCTTTTAATTCCTTCTAGCTGCTGGTTGGGATTTTGGCCTTCATAAGTGGAGTGCTATCGCTAATGCTTCCAGAAACCATGGGGATGCCTCTGGCAACGACTTGGGAGGAGGCTGCCAAACAGGATACAGAAAAAGAGAGTTCAGGCAAATTATTTCCCACAACCAAAAATACTGTGTTGGAAAAAATGGAAGTCATTGACTCCGAGGTTTCTGGTCTTGGTGAATAAATGTGCTGTGTTTACTTTAATGACTTCATATTAGAGGAATATTATTCTCATCTCCTGAATGTCATTTGTATGTCTTTTAAAATTTTTTTTGTAAGAAAATCTTAAAACAATTGTTTTGTAAAAGTAAAAGAAATAAAACCAAGATGAGAATTCTCATTTTTTTACACTGCTTTATTACTGCCATAAAAGATTTCTCCCTATTTGTTCTTAAATGTTATTGATTCTCAACCGTCCCCCTGCCTCCAGCCATGCAGGCCCGAGAGAGTATCACACCCTCCCATCAGGACCAGGGTCCCCCCTGCCCCCTGGGGACTGGGAAGAGAGGGCATGGGAGCTTTCAACAAAGCCCCTTGAAGATTCTATTTCTGATATTCCTTCTCCTCTTACGAGAATCATAGCTCTAAATTCAAATTTTATTCAGAAATGCCCGGTCAGCACACCTGGGTGGTGCAGTCGGTTAAGCGTCTGACTCTTGGTTTCAGCACAGGTCGTGATCTCAGGGTCACAGGATCAAGCCCCACTTTGGGCTCCACGCTCAGTGGGGAGTCTGCTTGAGATTCTCGCTCTCTCTCATTTAAATAAATCTTTAAAAAATGCCCTGTCAAAAAATGTTTGTCTTCATAATTTAACCATAAAAATAATAGCTACAGAAAAAGGTCTCTTGCTTCCCTGCACCCTGAGGCAAAGAGGGCTTGAATGAGCATACAAATGTGTTTTGTGTCAGGTCTAGTTAAAGGGCACCTGTCTGCTCGGGGCCAGGCATGAGTTTTCTTTTTTTTTCTTTTTTCTTTTTTTATTCTTATGTTAATCCCCATACATTACATCGTTAGTTTTAGATGAAGTGTTCCATGATTCATTGTTTGTGCATAACACCCAGTGCTCCATGCAGAATGTGCCCTCCTCAATACCCACCACCAGGCTAACCCCTCGGG
>NW_027781067.1:0-290 GCF_054177405.1 Leptonychotes weddellii | reverse complement strand
GGGGCTGCTGGTGAACCACGAGACCCGAGGCGCCCAGGCCAGAGCCCCCACGGAGCTGGCCCACTGGAGGCAGGGGCTGAGGTCCACCAGGGCCAGTGCTGGGGAGGGGAAGGGGTCTCCGCTCAGCTCCACCTCCTGCGTCCTGGTGGCTCCTGCCGACTCTCCAAAGCCAGCGCCCCTGCTGGCTGGGCCCACAGCAGCAAACAGCTGTGCAGCTGTGCGGGGAAAGGCACCGCCCTGACTTCCACCCTGAGCGTAGAGTACGGCCTCGACTGTAATCCAGCGCTCTG
>NW_027781066.1:0-290 GCF_054177405.1 Leptonychotes weddellii | reverse complement strand
CTATACCCATCAAGCAATGACTCCCCTTTCTCTCCTTCTCCAACTCCTGTCTACTCTACTTTCTGTCTCTATGGATTTCCCTAGTCTAGATTGCTCATTTAAGTGGGATCACACAATACTTATCCTTTTGTGTCTGGCTTCCTTTACTTAACATAATGTTTTCAAGGTTCTTCTAGAAGCCCATTCCTTCTTATGGCTGAATAATATTCCACTGTATATACACCCATGTTTGTTTATCCATTCACCTACTGATGGACACTTGGGTTGTTTCTACCTTTTTTTTTTTTTTT
>NW_027781065.1:0-290 GCF_054177405.1 Leptonychotes weddellii | reverse complement strand
TGCAGCCAGAAAGTAAAAGGGAAACACTGAATTCTCATGTATAAGTAATTTTCCCCATGTTTTTCTCTCTTTTATTTCATTCTTGCTTGAATACTCAAAATATCTCACCTTTATTGGAAAAATAGAGTTGGATTTTTTTTAATTAAATGAAAGAAATGACTAAGCTGATTATTTTAAAAGGACAAAGAGTATGTTACAGGAGAATATTATACAAGTCTATGATGGGTTGGTTATAGGGATTTAAGGAATGGGATATGAAGCAGGGGAGAAGTTAAGGGAAAGCAATGAGA
>NW_027781064.1:0-290 GCF_054177405.1 Leptonychotes weddellii | reverse complement strand
GGGTGGAGGGGCGGAGCCTGGAGGAGCCGAGGAAGCTGTTAGAGCCGCAGACCTAGGGCCTTATGTTAGAGCTCTGTGGCTGCTGATCCCGAAAGGCATATGGCTGACAGATGTTATTTACAAGCAGGGCTGAACAAACTGAAAGAAGCAAAATTCTATGTAGTAGAGTCAGAGGAAAAAAAAAAAAAAAGTCAAAGAACACCAGCAATTACCACACCCATGACATTTACACATTTCTCTGTGTTTGGGGTTTACTTCTGAAATCCACTTTTTCTTGTGGGCTGGCTTGT
>NW_027781063.1:0-290 GCF_054177405.1 Leptonychotes weddellii | reverse complement strand
CTCTTTTTCTCAGCTTCTTTATTTTCCATCATTTCATCTTCTATATTACTGATTCTCTCTTCTGCCTCATTTATTCTAGCACTTAGCACCTCCATTTTTGATTGCACCTCATTAATAGCCTTTTTGATTTCTACTTGGTTGGATTTTAGCTCTTTTACTTCTCCAGAAAGGGTTTCTCTAATAACTTCCATATTTTTTTCAAGCCCAGCTAGTATCTTTAAAGTGAGGATTCTGAACTCTAGATCTGACATCGTACTAATGTCCGTATTGAGTAGGTCCCTGGCAGTCGG
>NW_027781062.1:0-290 GCF_054177405.1 Leptonychotes weddellii | reverse complement strand
TGGCTTCACAAGTTTCTACCCATTGCAGCTATTACTCTCATTGATGCTTAAACTCTACCATGTTTGGACCATGGAAACCTCTTAAAGTTACTGTCATTTTGACAAGTCCTCAGTAGTTTTTGATAATTTTTTTTGTTGTTTTCAGATATGCAAAATGTTACAGACTCATTTTCTACATTTTCCAGCCCAGACTTGGATTAAAAAAAAAAAAAAAAGATTTATAGGTAAGGACTAATTAAAACAACAACAACAAACAGCCCAAAGAGGGATAAGTTGAGGATGTGTAATGA
>NW_027781061.1:0-290 GCF_054177405.1 Leptonychotes weddellii | reverse complement strand
GTGGATCTTGGCAGATTCACTGAAAAGAAGTACAAATCCATTGTCAAGTCCAAGACAGCTTTCTACTCGTTCTATCTTCCTGTAGCTGCCGTCATGTATATGGCAGGCAGTGACAAGGAGAAAGAACATGCCAATGCCAAGAAGATCCTGCTGGAGATGGGGCAGTTCTTTCAGATTCAGGATGATCACCTTGATCTCTCTGGGGAGCCCAGTGTGACAGGCAAGATTGGCACTGACATCCAGGACAACAAATGCAGCTGCCTGGTGGTTCAGTGTCTACGGCAGGCCTC
>NW_027781060.1:0-290 GCF_054177405.1 Leptonychotes weddellii | reverse complement strand
ATGGTAGAAACAGGGAAGAAACACTCAGAAACTGATTGTTCTCCTCCTTTCAAGCTACTGCCCAGGAATAGAGGAAGAATTTAGAATCACTTTTTTTTTTTTCCTGGTCTTCTTTTTCAGAGGGGCGGGGCTCAAGATTTAGTTTGGAAATCAGATGCCTATTAATGACTCCTCTGTGGCAGCTAAACCAAGAGAACAAGCAGCTGCCCTGTTCATTAATTCAAACAACGCCGGGTACAGAGCTTGTGCTACAGAGCTTTTGCTACGGGATGGAAATCAGTGTGTATCCT
>NW_027781059.1:0-290 GCF_054177405.1 Leptonychotes weddellii | reverse complement strand
GCTGCATTAGAGTAAAGGAGGTGGAAAAGGGAAAACACGTGTGTGGTGCATGTGTGTGTACACGTGTGTGTGTATACACGTTCCTGTATGTGTGCATTATTGTGTGTACACGTGTGCGTCTGTGCTTACACGTGTGCACATATATGTGCATGTGTGCCTACACGTGTGCCTATATACGTGCCTTGCTGTATGCATGCATGTGCCTGCATGCACACATTACGTGTGCACGCTTCTGTGCCTGTATTGCGTGCATGCGTGTGCGTGTCCGTGCACACATCTGTACCTGTATT
>NW_027781058.1:0-290 GCF_054177405.1 Leptonychotes weddellii | reverse complement strand
TACTGGCACCACCATGGATTTGAGCTGCAGCAGAAGGTGGAGTGCAGAGTCACTGGGTTTGGGGTCAAATCCTGGTGCCATCAATCACCCTGTGCCCCTGGGCAAGTTATTTAACTTTTCAGAGCTTCATCGCTCTCATCTGGAAAATAGGCGTGCATCAGATTGCTTATCTCTTATTTGCTGTGAGGAATAAATGAGATAAGGCACATGCTTAGAACACTGGCCAGCGCATAGTACACGCTCAGTGAACATGAGCTGTTCGTGATGGTTATGACTCCTATCTGTCACGC
>NW_027781057.1:0-3539 GCF_054177405.1 Leptonychotes weddellii | reverse complement strand
AAAAATACCAACACTTTGCCTCCACCAATTGAAGGAAGTCTCTAGCGATATAGCCCTGGTGTCATATTTTTTCAAAAGCTCCCACCCTCAGGTATTTCTCAAGTGCAGCCAGGGTTCTGAATCACGGGCATCAGGCCACTCCAGGCAGGCAAAAAACAAAAACAAAAACACCCTGCAGTGAAAAGATTCTGGAAAAAAAACGAGCCGTAAAATGAAAAGATGTTAAGAGGTGGTGTGATTCTAACACACTTCTCTAATAACCTCACTTGTGTGAGCTTCTTATTTTTATGGTTGTCCCTGCTGCCGCTCCTCCCAATGATGCAAGTTCATGGCTAATTTGTGGAGAGAAGAAGCAGGAAGTCAGAGGAACGTGGTGGCTAAATGTTCCTAGATCTAGTGGGTATGGTGAATCTCTTCCAAGAGTTGTTTGGAAAAATAAATAGCATCCAAGGCCAGGTAGAGAAAATAGTGAACGTTAGCAGTTTTGTTAACATATCCAGGAAATAGACTTGCTCCCGGCAGGCTAAATAAATGTGTGCCACACACGACCTTCAAAACCATTGATCTTAAAGGTTATAAACAATACCCAACTGACCCATTGGTCTGCGTCCTCGGATTAAGAGATCCTGCCATGGATATTCCCCTTTGTAGTACACTGCTGCCAATAAGGAAGACTACTTTAAAAATATATATATTGAACCAGGTTATATGTGATCATTAATCACAGACTCTCCCCAGGACTGCCGTCATAAATAGTGCATCTGCATAAAATTCCCTGCTGAAATTGCCTTGCCATCCCTTCAACCTTCTATGAAAAAGCAGACACACTTGGAAGAAAGAGGAAATAAAAAGGCACCGAGAAAGGAAGCAAAGAACAGGGCACGTACTGTCTTCTACGTTTTATTTTGAATTACTTATTTTTTTAAAAAAAATTAAGTCAATTTTTAAATTACTTTAGCTATTATTCAAAGTTATGCAAAATTACTTTTAAACATGCTAGCCCTTTGCCTCAGAGCAAAGCATGATGTTAAACATGATACTTTACCTAAATCTTTTATATTTTTGGTATTTATTACCAAGTACATCTTCTTCATGGGGTAATGACTTATTTCGTGGTGTCAGAAACTTACACAAAATGATGAATACAAAATTAAGTACAGGGTCTGGGAAGGGATCCTGGAACTGAGACTTCATTAATATCACGGTAAATTTGCTCTGGACGCACCAGTTGGGATGTAAATGATACTTCTCTCTCCCTGGTTATTGTTTCTAAAAATGGCATATAAATTCCAATAACACAGAATCACACAAATGAAAATGGAAAGGCTTTTTTCCTTGCCCCTCGTGTCACTCACTCTCCAGAGGTTAGTGCTTTCAGCATTTAGTACATGAGATGTACCCATTTCTACAAAGTGCTTTCAAGTAAACTGTAAAGTGCTCTTTACAGTTTATTTTCTCTCCAGGCTCTCACACAAATGTATGTTTCTTTCGAGTGTTCAGATAAGTGTGTATATGCTGTCAGCTTCTGATTATAAAAAGCTGCTTGTTTCCATTTGTGGGTGCTCAGGGTCATTCTCTTCTCTACCTTCTCTTTCAAGTGCGCACTTGATTTGGGGAAAACAGGTCTGTTACTACCACTAACCAATGGGAACATGGACAACTCAGGAGTCACACCTTGGTTTGAATCCCTGCTCAGCAATTTAATAATTATATGACTTAATTATTAATACTAAGCAGTATTAATATTTTGAAGGAGTTCTCCTTAACTATGGAAGAGTTTTGAGGTTCAAAATCAGGATAATAATGATAATTGGCTAATGGGGTTTTGCAAGGATTAAATGAGATAGTACTTGCAAACAGCCCAGCACCGTCCTGGAATATCACATACGCAAAATATGAAAAAAAAACCATCACGTCAACTTCAAGGTCATCATTTTCTTTACTGTATCATTTTCATTATCAGTGAATGGCTACAGAAAGGGGGGTTATAAGAAATTAAATATGATTTTCACTGCTGATTCAAAACTTGGTAGATGCTTTTTGGTGGAAAAGTTTGAAATTATGGACTACAGTGAAATGCGGGGTGCCCTGTGGAAAACGGTGTTCCAAGTAACCTCCCACTACAACAACTTGTATGCTGTTCCAAGGGTCACAGAGCAGAGAGGCTCAGAGACCAAATTATCACCCAGCTTGTTACATCAACGTAAAACATACAGGGAGAGCAAAGGGAAGTATCGGGGTGTTCATCATCTTGGGGCGGTGTGCAAGTGGGACAGAGGGACCTCCCTACATGACTCGGCATGCAGTGTCCATACGTCCTGTCTCTCTACGACATCAGCCCACCCTGTGGCTTCTGTCTTTGCAAGGAACCAAGCAGACCTCTGAGTCAGGGGGCTCAGCAGATGGGAGACACCCGGAGCCAACACACACTTGCACTTTCCAAAAGACACAGGACAAGTCCATCTGGCCAGTAGCTATAGCTTGCCAATTAGCCTGATGAGCAGCTATGATTTGTCTGCATTTCTCAGGCAGGGGACACATGGGGCCAGGATGAGCGTTCACCCATGGGCAGATGATTTAAGACCTCGGAATATGGACTGTCTCCTTGGCCCTTCCATCCCTTCTTATCCATTTTTAGCATCTTTGGCTCTACTCACCTTACCTATGCACAACACATGTCCCAAAGTATTTTCTCCTCTACCTCATTTACCTCCCTGCTTTTTATTTTTAATTTTCCACAGAAGACTGGAATATTCTGACATCACAGAGACAACACTCTTTAGACAGGGCTTATACTCATTGTGATAGAGTGGGGTTGGAATAACTCTGCTCTCAAGCCAAGTTACCTGGATGCAAATTCCAGCCCACCCACATACTGGCTGGTATACATGGATAGGTTACTTAATTCTCCTCTGCCTCAGTTTCCTTCTGTGCAAAATGGGGGTGATGAGGACACTAACACTACCTACCCAATAGGGCTGCTGTGTTGATTAAATGCATTATAAGCTTAAGAGTTCAGAACAGTGCCTGGCACTTTGTAAGGACTCAATACGTATCAGCTCGTATGATTTTTAGCCCTTTGGACAGTGTGCTCTTGGCTGGAGGCCTGACCTAGGAGACTGGGAGGAGAGGTCAATGTGTTTATAGCAGGAGAAAGCAAGTCCTTCCATTGGCAGAGTACCTACAACTCACAAAGAATATCAAAGCAAATGATCATTTTAAGACTTGAAAACAACTCTGTTAAGCAGGTAACATGACCCCCATTTCATTGATTGTGAATCTCAAATTTAGGGTATGAAATGGCTGACTCAGAGGCACACATTTATTAGGTCATGACTGGAACCCAGGTCTTCCGACTGTGCAGCAGGTACGCTCTCCTGCTTGACAATGAAAGACCTCCCTTCCTGGGCGGAGGAGTAGGAGACCTGGATTTCGTCTCCTCTCAGGAATTCAGCTGGATAGGGATCAAACCATTCTGAACACCTACAAACTCAACAGGAGATCGAAGAAAAGAAGAGCAACAACTCTCTCATCAGAAA
>NW_027781056.1:0-290 GCF_054177405.1 Leptonychotes weddellii | reverse complement strand
GAGAGGAGACGAAATCCAGGTCTCCTACTCCTCCGCCATCTTGCTCCGCCCCCCAGTACCTTTATTTTTAACTTTTCAGAATAATTCAAGTTTTTTTTCCATGTTAATACATAGATTTTTTTGTTGTTGTTCTTTTGTAAAGGTATGTGGCATTGTATTCTTTGGATGTAACAATTTTTTTAGTCTGTCCTATATTTATAGACATTTAAGTTGTTTTCAGTATGTTACTGCCATAAATATGCATCAACCTTGTTCATATATTATCTCATATGTGTAGTAAATATTGGGTT
>NW_027781055.1:0-290 GCF_054177405.1 Leptonychotes weddellii | reverse complement strand
GCTGTTGGACAGAATGTTCTGTAAATGTCTGTCATTTGTTCTAAAGTGTGGTTTCATTCCAATGTTTCCTTGCTGATTTTCTGTCTGGACAATCCATCCATTGTTCACAGTGTAGTATTGAGAACCCCTTAACTGGATTGTTGTCTATTTCTCCCTTAAGATCTGTATTTGTTTAATGAATTTCAATACCCAGGTATTGGGAACATATGTATTTATGGCTGTTAGATCTTAATGAATTGACCTGGTAATTAGTATACAGTAATCTTCTTTGTATTTTGTATTTATTTTTG
>NW_027781054.1:0-290 GCF_054177405.1 Leptonychotes weddellii | reverse complement strand
TCTGATATTGGAGTGCCTACCACTATCCCAGCACCCCTCTGATATTGGAGTGCCTACCACTATCCCAGCACCCCTCTGATATTTGAGTGAGTGCCTACCACTATCCCAGCACCCCTCTGATATTTGAGTGAGTGCCTACCACTATCCCAGCACCCCTCTGATATTGGAGTGCCTACCACTATCCCGGGTATAGTACTGTTGGTGTACCATGGTTTCTGGAGGGGAAAGTCCAGGGAAGGAAGAAGAGATGTAAAAAATGAGCTAGGGGAAGTCTGAGGCTAAGGCTCACC
>NW_027781053.1:0-290 GCF_054177405.1 Leptonychotes weddellii | reverse complement strand
GTTCTATTTAATTTATTAAAGATGTCTTCCTCTTATCAAAGACAAATCTAGGGAAAAGCTATCTTAGAATATGGCGTATGAGCGGTGGGACCAGAGAAACCTGACTGAATCTCAGCTCTCTGACAGACAGCCAGTTGACCCTGTTAACCTTTCTCCTACACAGTTGATGGAAGAGCAATCTCTCAACAATCACAGCATTACTAGTAAGCAGTTATGTGCGTAATACTTCATTATGTCCCAGACTCAGAAAAAGAAGAGGAATTTCTCTCTTTTTAAAAAAAATAAGGCTG
>NW_027781052.1:0-290 GCF_054177405.1 Leptonychotes weddellii | reverse complement strand
GTTACAATATCTTCCATGTGCAAGGTGCTTTTCAGCTGACAAAGCCCCTTCACATTTTTTATCATTTGATACAGTAACTTTATGGAAAAGTCAGGGCAAGTATTATCTCCAATACATCAAAGAGAAAATGAAGATGGGAAGACAAGCTATTTGCTAAGGTCTTGCAAGTAAGCAATAAAAATAGTAATAGCTAACATCAATTGCATGTTTTATGCACTAGATGTTGTTCTAAGTCCCTGATGTATGTGAACCTACTTAATCCTGCATGTGCTAAGTACCCACATTAGACT
>NW_027781051.1:0-290 GCF_054177405.1 Leptonychotes weddellii | reverse complement strand
CTGCAGACTCCAGGAGCGGATGCACATGAGGGGCGCCTACCCCCCGGAGGGCAGGGCCTGGGCACAGAGCTTCCCGCTGGGCTGGGGGCAAGGTGCAGGTATTGGGGTAGGCCCGTCGGGGTGGGAATCAGTCCCAGCCTCGTCTCCCAGATCTGTGACCTTGGGCAAGTCTCCTAATCTCTCCGTGCCTCGGTTTCCTAATCTGGAAAACGGGAGATCATAGTGCTTATGGCACAGGCCTGAGAGGTGACATGGGATGGATCGTGATGGTGCACTTGGCACAACGCCCG
>NW_027781050.1:0-290 GCF_054177405.1 Leptonychotes weddellii | reverse complement strand
GGAGCCTGCTTCTCCCTCTCCCACTCCCCCTGCTTGTGTTCCCTCTCTCGCTGTGTCTCTCTCTGTCAAATAAATAAATAAAATCTTTAAAAAAAAAAAAAGAAATACCTATAAAAATGTTTCTTGGTTTTAGTTATTGAGAACCCACAATTTATAAGTTATCATTATGTTACATGAAGAAACAGAGTATATAGGATGTTCTCTAACTTGAATAGCCATAATCACATATTTTCATACTAGCTGGTGATTGTGATATTTCTAATATTTACAAGATCTGAGGTGATAATAGG
>NW_027781049.1:0-290 GCF_054177405.1 Leptonychotes weddellii | reverse complement strand
TCAAAAACTGAAGAATAGCTATAGCCATAATGAGTATGGACAAAGGCAATTATTACTTTTATTTGGTAAAAATGTTTCTTTAACCCATCTTCAAGGCTGCATTATTCTCTGATCTTACTACCTGATTTTAATATTTTTCTTAATTGTAGGTGATCATTCCAATATTTAACTACTTTGCTGCCTAAAGAACTAGTATTTTGTTTAAAGATTTTATTTATTTGTTGGGGGGGGCAGAAGCAGGGGAAGCGGCAGGCAGAGGGAGAAGCAGGTTCCCCACTGGGCAAGGAGCT
>NW_027781048.1:0-290 GCF_054177405.1 Leptonychotes weddellii | reverse complement strand
TTTCAGAATATTTTTCCATGAGCAGATTACATGAAAAGAAATAATATCCTCTTTCGGGCCGCTTCAAGGATAATAGGAAAATAAATAAAGTAATTTTGGCCCTGGTTGACTTCTAGTAACCTCATGTAGAAAAGGAAAAAGAAAAAAGTGAAATTAATTTTAATAATATATTTTACCTAATACAATATTTCTAAAACATCTCAACATGTAATGAATAGCAAAAAATTAATTAATTTATATTCTTTTTGCACTTTATTTTTTAAATTTAAATTCAATTAATTAACATATAA
>NW_027781047.1:0-290 GCF_054177405.1 Leptonychotes weddellii | reverse complement strand
TTCTCCAACTAGTTTGACCACCAGTACCCTCTCTTTGAATAATGTAGGAGTATCTTGCAAAATTTTATTCCATGAAGCACATTTTGGTAACTTTTTTTTTTAAAGATTTTATTTATTTGAGAGAGAGAGAGAGAGAGAGAATGAGAGAGAGCACAAGAGCAGGGAGGGTCAGAGGGAGAAGCAGACTCCCTATGAGGGACTCGATCCCAGGACTCCAGGATCATGACTTGAGCCAAAGGCAGTTGCTTAACCAATGAGCCACCCAGGCGCCCTTGGTAGCTCTGTTTTTT
>NW_027781046.1:0-3539 GCF_054177405.1 Leptonychotes weddellii | reverse complement strand
TTGTTGGATAGACCCTTTAAGTAGGATATAGTGTCCTTCCTCATCTCTTATTACAGTCTTTGGTTTAAAATCTAATTTGTCTGATATAAGGATTGCCACCCCAGCTTTCTTTTGGTGTCCATTAGCATGGTAAATGGTTTTCCACCCCCTCACTTTCAATCTGGGAGTGTCTTTGGGTCTAAAATGAGTGTCCTGAAGACAGCATATCAATGGGACTTGTCTTTTTATCCAATCTGATAGCCTGTGTCTTTTGACTGGGGCATTGAGCCCATTTACATTCAGGGTAACTATTGAAAGATGAATTTAGTGCCAAAGTATTGCCTGTAAGGTGACTGTTACTGTATATTGTCTTTGTTCTTTTCTGGTCTATGTTGCTTATGTTCTTTCTTTGCTTAGAGGACCCATTTCAATAATCTTGTAGGGCTGGTTTCATGTTTGCAAATTCCTTTAGTTTTTGTTTGTTCTGGAAGCTTTTTATCTCTTATTCTATTTTCAGTGACAGCCTAGCTGGGTATAATATTCTTGGCTGCATATTTTTCTCATTTAGTGCTCTGAATATATCCTGCCAGTCCTTTCTGGCCTGCCAGGTCTCTGTGGATAAGTCTGTTGCCAATCTAATGTTCCTACAATTGTAGGTTACATATCTCTTCTCCCAAGCTGCTTTCAGGACTTTCTCTTTGTTTCTGAGACTCGTAAGTTTTACTATTAGATGTCGGGGTGTTGATGTATTTTTATTGATTTTGAGGGGGATTCTCTGTGCCTCCTGGATTTTGATCCTGTTTCCTTCCCCAAAGTAGGGAAGTTCTCTGCTATAATTTGCCCCAATATACCTTCTGCCCCTCTCTCTCTTTCTTCTTCTTCTGGGATCCCAATTATTCTAATATTGTTTTGTCTTATGGTATCACTTATCTCTCGAATTCTGCCCTCGTAATTCAGTAGTTGTTTATCTCTCTTTTTCTCAGCTTCTTTATTTTCCATCATTTGGTCTTCTATATCACAGATTCTCTCTTCTGCTTCATTTATCCTAGCTGTTAGAGCCTCCATTTTTTATTGTACCTCACTAATAGCCTTTTTGATTTCAACTTGGTTAGATTTTAGTTCTTTTATTTCTCCAGAAAGGGTTTCTCTAATATCTTCCATGCTTTTTTCCAGCCCAGTTAGTATCTTTAAAATCATCATTCTGAACTGTAGTTCTGATATTTTACTAATGTTTGTATTGATTAGGTCCCTGGCAGTCGGTACTGCCTCTTGTTCTTTTTTTTTTTTTGAGGTGATTTTTTCCGTCTTGTCATTTTGTCCAGAGGCGAATAGATGAATGAGAGAATAAAATGCTATTAGGGTAACAACATCCCCAGAAAAATATACACTAAAACAATCAGAGGAGACATGAAACCAGGGGAAAAGAAAGGGAAAAAAGAAAACAGAAAAAGAAAAAGATAAAAACAAAAAAAATAAAACAAAACAAAAACAGAATATGATTAATAATGATCAGGCTGGTGCATAGATTAGGGCCACACACTAGATTTAGGCGTATTTTGGTCAGTTAAAAGAAAGTGCCTCCCAAAATTTTAAAGAAAGAAAAACTTATATATGTACAAAAATAAGGGTTAATATGATGAAGGGATGGAATATGAATGTAAAGATGCAAATTATAAGAGATTTTATAAAAGGAATTGTTAAGATGTAGAAGTTGGTTGAAAAAAGAAAGAAGAGGATTAAAAAAAAAGGGGAGAGAATGTGATCAGGCAGGAGACTAGAACAGAGACATACAGTAGAGATTTAGATTATATTTTGGTCTGTTAGAAGAAACTGTATCCCAAAATGTAAAGAGAGAACAACTTATATATATATATAATATATATACTTATATATAGAACAACATATATATATATATATATATATAAATACCAAAAATAATGTTAAGTACCTGAAGGGATAGAATATGACTCTAAAAATGAAAAATAGAAAAGATTTTTAAAAAATGGGATTGATAAGATGTTGGTTGAAAAAGGGAAAAAGAAAAATTCAAAAAAAAAAGAGAAAAAGAAAAAAAAGAAAATTAAAATAATTAACTTTGAAAGACTAAAGAATCATGGTAAAAAAGCCATGGATTCTATTTGCAGTATTTCCCTAGCGCTGGAGTTCTGCCGTTCTCATTGATTGGCAAATTTGGTCTTGGCTGGCTGTTCTTGCTGAACTCTGGGGGAGGAGCCTGTTGCCATGGTTCCCAAATGTCTTTACTTGAGGCGGAATTGCCCCTCCCTTGCTGGTCTCGGCTAAGTAATCTGCTTGGGTTTGCTGTTGGGAGCTTTTGTTCCCTGCAAGCTTTCTGTACAGCTTTGGAGGCCGAGAGTGAAAATGGCGGCCTCCCAATCTCTGCCCTGGAGGAGCAGAGAACTCAGGGCCCCACTCCTCAGTGAGCCCCCAGAGAAAAACAGTCAATCACTCCCATTGCTCTCATCTCCAGCCACACTCCGTGCTCACCCGGCCTGTGACCGAGCATTTCTATCTCTGGCACATGACCCTGTTTGAAGTCTCCAAACTCAGCAGATCCCTGTGGTGCACTCCTGCGCTGTTCCTCCTGGAGGAGGAAGGGGAGCCTCCCGGATCTGCTGCTTGTTGGGTCCCTGTTGGAAGTGCAGTGGCCCAACTGTGCCACAGATCATGGTTTATGGCAACCCCGAGCTGAGAGCCCACTCCTCGGCCCATCTCTTCAGCTGGCTTCCCCACTCCGATACCTGGGAACTCTGCCACACTCAGGCACCCCTGGTCTTTCTGTGACCCCAAGAGTCCTGAGACCACACTGTCCCAGCGAGTGTTCCACCCCTCGCTTAGCCAGTGGAGTGACATCCCTCAGCAGAGCCGACTTCTAAAAGTTCTGATTTTGTGCTCTGCTGCTCTATCACTTGCCAGTAGCGGCTGATGGAGGCCCCCTCCCCACCGCCTATCTTCCCGAATATTGCCTTGGATTCACTTCTCTGCATGCACATCCTACCTTCCAGAAAGTGGTCGCTTTCCCGTTCAGAGAGTTGATGCTATTCTTTTCTTCAATGTCATGTTGAGTTTGTAGGCATTCAGAATGGTTTGATTTCTATCTAGCTGAATTCCTGGGACCAGACGAAATTTAGGTCTCCTACTCCTCCACCATCTTGCTCCTCCCCCCTGAAAAAGATCATTCTTAATTTTCTTAATATTCTATTATCTATCTATCATGTATCTATCTATCATCTATCTATCATGTATCTATCTATCTAATCTATCATCTATCATCTATCCTATCATCTATCTATCATCTATCATCTGTCATCCATTTAGAGCTCCTGTGAGTGGTGGGAGGGCAGAGGGTGGGAGAGGGAGAGAGAATCTTCAGACAACTCCATGCTGAATGTGGCACCCAACTCAGGACTTAATCTTTGAACCCTGGGATCATGACCTGAGCCAAGATGAAGAGTTGGCTTCTTAACTGACTGAGCCACCTAGGTGCTCCTGAAAAGATAGTTTTCTAAAATGTGGGAAATATCTTTTTTAAGGCAGAAAAT
>NW_027781045.1:0-290 GCF_054177405.1 Leptonychotes weddellii | reverse complement strand
GGCAGGGAGTCTGCTTCTCCCTCTGACCCTCCTCCCTCTCATGCTCTCTCTCTATCATTCTCTCTCTCTCAATAAATAAATAAAAATCTTTAAAAAAAAAAAAGTCAATTCTCTCCATGATTATTTTAAAAATATTAAAGAAACCCAAACCGTAACAACCTAACAACAACAAAACAGAAGGAAAAACTGAAACAAAACTTGGGCTGACACAGCTCCCTGCTCTGTGGTATAGGAATTTCCAGTCCTAGGGAAGGTACCATGAACATGGCTTTCTTTATATGCCCTGGGTG
>NW_027781044.1:0-290 GCF_054177405.1 Leptonychotes weddellii | reverse complement strand
TATATTTCCATAGAAATTTTAGGACCAGACTGTCTAATGACACACCCACACACAAACACATTGGGATTTTTAATGGAATTGCTTTGAATCCGTAGATTAATTTGAGAAGAATTAAAAATCTTATAATATTGAGTCTTTCTTTTTAGT
Organism: Leptonychotes weddellii; assembly: GCF_054177405.1. Taxonomy (NCBI): domain Eukaryota; kingdom Metazoa; phylum Chordata; class Mammalia; order Carnivora; family Phocidae; genus Leptonychotes; species Leptonychotes weddellii. Next base: position 143 of record NW_027781044.1, on the reverse strand, counting down.
AATACAGTCTTTATCTGTTTTGGACTTTCTGTGGAGAGGTTTCACACATATTATCTAAATTTCATTTTGATGTTTGATATTGATGTATATGCCTCATAATATTATTGTAAATTAAGCATTTTTTAAATGTCACTTTCTATTTG
>NW_027781043.1:0-290 GCF_054177405.1 Leptonychotes weddellii | reverse complement strand
GTTGCCATCTATTTGGCTCTTCTTTTGCCACCTAGTCTCTCCCCAGTACCTCCCATTATTCTCCATGTCTCTGTCTTTGCAGAATCTGTTGTGTTTTCATTTTCAGTTTTTTTCATTGTGTACTCCACCATGATATCTCTTTAATGCCTTCACCTGGTTCATCTATAAAGGTGTATCTTAACCTAAACTTAAAAAAAAATAGGCAAACTATTTCAAAACCTCATGAGGCTAACCTTCAAAACAATCCATATTCTATATACGTAGGCAACTACAGTTTTCAGTACGGGCTG
>NW_027781042.1:0-290 GCF_054177405.1 Leptonychotes weddellii | reverse complement strand
TCACACCGACCCTCAAAGGTAGATCTTGTGGTTACAGTTTTAGAGATCAGGAAACTGAAGAAGAAACTTTAAGTAACTTGTTCATGGTTACAAAGTTGGTAACCAGGATTCTAACTTGAATTTTTAAGGACTGTCAATCCAACATTTTTATTTTCAAACCCATACTCTTTAACCTAATTCCACTTATTGTATTTTTTTTTAAAAATTTTATTTAATTATTTGTCAGAGAGAGAGAGAGAAAGAGCACAAGCAGGGGGAGCGGCAGGCAGAGGGAGAAGCAGGCTCCCTGC
>NW_027781041.1:0-290 GCF_054177405.1 Leptonychotes weddellii | reverse complement strand
TATTGAGGAGGGCACATTCTGCATGGAGCACTGGGTGTTATGCACAAACAATGAACCATCGACCACTACATCAAAAACTAATGATGTAATATATGATGATTAACATAACAATAAAAAATTTTTTTTAAAAGTTGGGTTTTCGTGGATGAACTAGTCTTCAGGTAATTAGTAGGCAGAGGTAATGGCAATAATAATATCTATCATAATATGCACTGCAACACTTTCCATTTGCAGAGTAGTTCTCACAAACACTCTGACCTACATTCCCAATTACCAGAAAAAACATACCT
>NW_027781040.1:0-290 GCF_054177405.1 Leptonychotes weddellii | reverse complement strand
TGGTTCAGCTGAATGTGGGCCATAGTTACCAAACAAACATATCAAGAATAAGTATACACTGAAAGAGGTGCACATAAATAAGAACAAAAGACTACTGGACAAATTAAATATTAGGATCCCTCAGTGTCAGAATAATATTTACCTTAAAAAAAGGAAAGGAAAAAAGAAAAGATGGAGGGAAAGGAAAGAAAATCTGTACAATTCAGTTGAATTTAAGTTAAAAATGAGTCAGTAGAACCATGAGAGAAGATGGACTCTGAAAAACAAACTGAGGGTTCTAGAGGGGAGGG
>NW_027781039.1:0-290 GCF_054177405.1 Leptonychotes weddellii | reverse complement strand
GTACTTATTGACCAATTGAGGCATTCTTTGTAATACCAAAAGCAGTGTAAATGCCTACCATCCGGGGGCTGGCTAAATAAACTGTGGTACATTCACACAATGGGCTATGATATAGCTGCAAAAAAATAAACGAGGAAGCTCCATATTTACTGATAAGGCAAGATCCCCAAGAATAAAGAGTTAAATGAGAAAAAAAAAAAGATGCAGAAAAGTATGTTTAGCATGCCACCATTTTTTTTTCATTCTTATGTTAATCCCCATCCATTACATCATTAGTTTTAGATGTAGTG
>NW_027781038.1:0-290 GCF_054177405.1 Leptonychotes weddellii | reverse complement strand
TTACTATATGGTTCTTCCTGATGTCTGTGTATCTTGCTCTTATTTCCAGAGGTCAGCAATCTTTACCTTTCATACCCTTTAATCAATTTGCCTTTAACTTTTTTTTTTTTAAAGATTTTATTTATTTATTTGAGAGAGAGAGAATGAGAGACAGAGAGCATGAGAGGGAGGAGGGTCAGAGGGAGAAGCAGACTCCCTGCCGAGCAGGGAGCCCGATGCGGGACTCGATCCAGGGACTCCAGGATCATGACCTGAGCCGAAGGCAGTCGCCCAACCAACTGAGCCACCCA
>NW_027781037.1:0-290 GCF_054177405.1 Leptonychotes weddellii | reverse complement strand
CCCATAAACAAATGTTGTTGATAATAAATAGAGCTGCTATGAACATTTGTTTACGGGATACTGCATGGACATGAAGTTTTCAATTCACTCAGGTAAATACCTAAAAGTGAGATTATTGGATCATAAATGTATGACAAATTGTTTTCTCAAATGGCTGTACCATTTTATCTTTTACTCTTCCATCATGAGGATGATGATGCCCCCTCATCCTGCCATAGCCATCCCATGACTGCAATGATACACTTTGCCTAGATGAGAAACAAGATGAACTTGCTTCCACTACACCTCAT
>NW_027781036.1:0-290 GCF_054177405.1 Leptonychotes weddellii | reverse complement strand
TCATAAAGCTGTGTTTGAATGAGAGGACAGGAGCCAAAGCCAGCCTTTCGCAGGTAGAGGATGCTCACGGACTTCCTGACAGTCTCAGGATGAAGGCTAAAGCACTGGACCAGAGGAGCAGGACAAAAAGTGGCCTGTTGGCAGTGGGAGGTGGGGCTATCGAGTGGTGATGGAGGCTTTGGCTCGCTGGGTGGAGAATGCATCAGAGTCTGGAGCTGCCTGAACACAAAGGTTGTTGGGACTAACGGGGATTTACTGGGCTTTAGCCAATTCTTGGCTCTGAGACTTGC